>NW_019238516.1:0-1913 GCF_002742605.1 Olea europaea var. sylvestris | reverse complement strand
AAAATTGCACAAAGGGCAATTTTGTCATTTGTCGCAACAGTGTTGGAATAGGCCGAAATTTGGCAGGTTTATTGGAATCGGCCCGCAAAATTGGAGCCGGGGCACAGAACCTGGATCACGGGATTTTAGCCAAATTGCTTTGTTCGGGCCTCCAAATAATTAATTTCCTTATTAATTATGACAAGTTGAAGAAGTGTTGGACAGAAAATTTACAAAGCAAAATCACACCAGGGGCAATTCTGTCATTTGTCGCGATCGTGTCGGAATGGGCCGAAATTTGGCACGTTGATTCGAAACGGCCTGCGAAATTGGACTTGGGGAACAAACTCGGGTTCATGAGATTTTAGCCAAATTCCTCCGTTTGGGCCTCTGAATAATTAATTTCCTTATTAATTATGTCAGGTTGAGGAAGTGCAAGAAAGAAAATTAATAAAGAAAAACCGCACCAAGAATATATTTTATCATTTGTTGCGACTGTGCCAAAAATGGGCCCAAATTTGGCAGGTTAATTGGAAACGGCCGGCGAAATTGGACTCGGGGCACAGACCCGGGATCACAGGATTTTAGTCAAATTCCTTCGTTTGTGCCTCCGAATAATTAATTTCCTTATTAATTACGTCAGGTTGAAGAACTGCTGGACAGAAAATAAACAAAGCAAAATCGTACTAGGGGCAATTTTGTAATTTGGCACGACGGTGTCGGAATGAGCCGAAATTTGGCAGGTTGATTGGAAATGGCCCGCGAAAATGGACTCGGGGCATAGACCCAAGATCATGGGATTTTAGCCAAATTCCTTCATTTGGGCCTCAGAATAATTAATTTCCTTATTAATTATGTCAGGTTGAAGAAGTGTTGGACAGAAAATTAAAAAAGTGAAACCGCACCAGGGGCAATTTTGTCATTTTTTGCGATGGTGTCAAAATTGGCCGAAATTTGGCAGGTTGATTGGAAAAGGCCCACGAAATTGGACTTGGGCCACATACCCGGGATCATGGGATTTTAGCAAAATTCGTTCGTTTGGCCCTCCGAATAATTAATTTCCTTATTAATTATGTCAAGTTGAAGAAGTGCTGGATAGAAAATTAACAAAGAAAAATTGTACCCGGGGCAATTTTGTCAATTGTTGCGATGGTGTTGGAATGGGCTGAAATTTGGCTGGTTGACTGGAAACGGTCCGTGAAATTGGGCTCGGGGCACAGACTCGGGATCACGGGATTTTGACCAAATTCCTTCGTTTGGGCCTCCGAATAATTAATTTCGTTATTCATTATGTCAGGTCGAAGAAGTGTTGGACAAAAAATTAACAAAGCAAAACTGCACCAGGGGCAATTTTGTCATTTGTCGCGACGGTGTTGGAATGGGCCGAAATTTGACAGGTTGATTGGAAACGGCCCGAGAAATTGGACTCGTGGCACAGACCCGGGATCACGGGATTTTAGCCAAATTCCTTCATTTTGGCCTTCGAATAATTAATTTTCGTATTAATTATGTCAGGTGGAAGAAGTGCTGGACAAAAAATTAACAAAGAAAAATCGCACCAGGAGCAATTTTGTCATTTGTCGCAACGGTGTCGGAATCGGCCGAAATTTGGCAGGTTTATTGGAATCGGCCCGCTAAATTGGACGCGGGGTACAGACCCGGGATCACGGAATTTTAGCCAAATTCCTTTGTTCGAGTTTCCGAATAATTAATTTTCTTATTAATTATGTCAGGTTGAAGAAGTGTTGGATTTAAAATTAACAAAGCAAAATCACACCAGGGGCAATTTTGTCATTTGAGACGGGTCAGAATGGGCCGAAATTTGGCAGGTTGACTGGAAACGGCTCGCAAAATTAGACTCGGTGCAAAGGCTCAGGATCACGGTATTTTAGCCAAATTCCTTCGTTTGGGCCTATGACTAATTAATTTCCTTA
>NW_019238515.1:0-1913 GCF_002742605.1 Olea europaea var. sylvestris | reverse complement strand
GTTACAATCACAATTGTTCAATGCTAATACAGTTTTACATATTTAAAATAAAAGGTTAATTAACATGTAAAATTTTTTTTTTTAACGGTGTTAGCACAAGTAGCTAACCTCTCACCAGGTGTTGGTTCCATTCTTGGTTCCTAGCATTGCGTTTTATCAATGGCTAGTTCCTCGTCGTTGGCCACTATGTATGTGTTTGGCGGTTTGTTTGGCGGTTTGTTCCTCCTAGTCATTCCTTTATTCATCGAAATCAAAGCCTTTGGTGGTCGCCTATGGTGTTCTTGCTAGCACCGTTCCGTCTCTCTTCGTGCAATCCCGTCTTTGTGTGGTGTCTACGGTTGGATTCCACAAGTTCAACATCTCTAGGGTTGATATTGATTGTAGCAATTTTTTTCCACATGCCGACATGGGTTTGCAGCGATCTTTTCCGTCATCTCAAGAGTCGGTAGTCGGTCTCATTTGATATTTGGACTACAATTAACATTACAGGTCTTTGGTGGTTTCATTCTTCTTGGGCTATTTAATTGCTAGGTTGATTATTGTTGGGCAGACAACTGTTGGATCTTTGGGCTTGTTTTAAATTAGTTTAATTGTTGGGTTGATATTTGTTAGATTTTGGGCTATAGTGAGTACTTAATCTTTTTGATAGACATATGCAAGATTTTATCATGTCAATTGAGAAGATGTATTCAGTTTGCATTCGTTTTACTAGGAAAAACTATTCTTCATGGGCGTTTCACTTTTAGTAATTGGTTGAAGGGAAAGGTGACTTGTGGGGACATATTGATGGAAGTCTCCCACCTTCTGATCAAAGGACAGATAAGGAGAAATATATGGTATGAAAATCCAAAGATTCTTGGATCATGTCTTGGATAATCAGATTGGTTGATGCATAAATTGTCGTTAATCTCAAGCCTTACAAGTCAACCGATGAGATGCATGAGTCCTTGAAGAAGGTCTAAACTCAAAGCAACAATGCTCAATAACTTCAGTTGGAATTTGAATTGTCAAAGTTTTTTCAAGATTCGCATTCTGTTAAAGAATATTATTTGGATTTTTCTAATCTTTGGGTTGAGTATACAGATATCATTTATGCCTGCCTCAATTTCAACTGGCAGTTTGAAAGCTGTACAAGCTATACATGAAGTTACAAAAATGGATCGATTTCTCATGAAATTATGAATTGAATTTGAATCCATTAGGTCTAGTCTTATGAATCACGTGTCTATACCATCGCCGGATGGTTGTTTGGGTCAATTACTGAGAGAAGAGCAACGTCTTATCACTCGTACCGTCTTGGAACAACAGTAGAATCATGTAGCACCAATTCCTATTGCGTCAATGAAAATTCAAGCATCGGGATATGTCTAGTGTACAATGCTATAGCTGTAAGGGATTTGGTCTCATGGCTTTTAGTGTCCCAAAGAAGTTTGAAGTTATTGCAAGAAACTTGGCCATGTTATTAAGAAGTGTCCCACTCGTCCTCCACATAAGGTCGAAAAGTAAATCATGTTGCTGCTACCACTTTGACCTCTAGTTCTGCTCTACCACCTGCTCTTGTTTGAGTTCTAGCCTTTTCCAGTCCTTCTCAAACTACTATCTCTCCTGAGATGATTCAACAAATAGTTATCTTTGCTTTTCTACCTTAGGTATATCAGATAAGCCACCAATTGCTCGTTCTTCTTGGTTATTAGACTCTGTTGCTTCTAATCATATAACTCATCATCCTCTATAGCTTAATAACCTTAGACCATATACTGGACCTCTCAATTTACACACTTTCGATAGTAACACTCTTCCAATCTCCACCGTTGGCAATATATCACCAGATTTGCTTAATGATTTAGTTTCACCTGATTTGTAACTAATCTTATATCTGTTGCTCAACTCGTTAATAACAATTGGATTGTTCC
>NW_019238514.1:0-1914 GCF_002742605.1 Olea europaea var. sylvestris | reverse complement strand
TTTCATAAATGAGTGGCAAAGAAAGTTAAATTCAGCACCCACTCAGGTACCATGTTGGGGAGTGCACAAGTCTAATTTAAATAAATAAGTTTGTGCCCTCTCTAAGCTTGAACTTTTAAATAAGGTGGTTGAACAATGATTGCCTTATTCTCACTCAATTCTCTTATTCTCACTCAATTCCACAACACAAGAGATTTAACAAATGGATGTTTCCAAATTGCCACCCTCTTAGTAACCAATCACCACTGAATTCAAGGAAGAGTCTTCGTTTGTGCTTGACAAGTAATGATTCCATTAAATTTTACATTTTTACAATGTATTCAAAATTTCATATTCTCTCAGCACCTTGAGCTAAAACTACTCCCAAAAGAAGTTTAATTTGCAAAAGCTGCAGAAATACTATATAAATGACTTCTCATCTGATGCAAAAATTAAGACACTCATAATAAATTTTCGATAGATAAAACATAATTATACAATAAAAAAAATTGCATGCATATCATAAAGGCATTCATATAATTGAAAATGAAAAAATTGAAACCTGCTTGTTATCTAATGAATCACCAGTTAAATCTTCACTTAGCAGAGAATCATCCTCGATTCTCTCTCCTGCTTCTCTAACCATATCCGAAGTAAATATCCGAGTGCGGCATCTAGAATTATTCAAAATGCCCCTCAATCTGCACTGGCGGTGCTTAATTAACTGCCCGTTACAATAATTAACTCTCGCAGGGAAAAAATTCCGGCATGGTAGTGCCGAAAGTGAAGAAGCAATATTAAAATTACACGGTGGTATCAAGCACTGGAACTCAACTGACGTAAAAATCACCATCTCAACTCTCTCACTATCTCTATCTCTCACACACACTCTCTGCATACATGATTGTTGTTCATATTCACATGTATATATAGACCACTTCGTGTATCAGTGCGTGAATCTTTGTGAGGGTGACGACAATGGCAGGGTAAGAAATCCGTGAAAGTGGATGGATTGGAGGATCCGATAAATCCGGTTGAGTCACGGCTCAGCAAAGGTTGAGAATATATTTGGGGGATTCATTTAAGAGGCCTAGTGACTATGAACTCTCTTTTTATTTAAACAGTTTTTGGATTAAAAAAATGGGTAATTTTTATTACCACTACAAAATTTTATTAAGTGCACCATATTTTTTTTATTTACTTAAATAATCTTAAATAAAATTACATAATTAAAATTTTAATATACTTTTTAATAAAATAAATTATTATTCCATCACAAACATAAACATAATCCTTTTCTTCTACATTTGTAGTGTCTTCTGCCTCATTCATACGTATCTATCAATTTGTTTAATCTCCAAAGTTTTGATCAGTTTTTGATTTCTTACACTTGTTCAAGCAATTGATCAAAAAAAAAAATCATTAATAACAAATTGCATTGAGAATAAAGTCTTTTAGAGACAAATGTACAAAGATCTAATCCAGGGGGATTTATGTTCACTTCATCTCATTTGCCAGCACAGAAATTTACCATTTTGTGCATTTTTTTTTATGATGAGATAAAGAGTATGTGTACTGGTAATTTATTACTTCCTAGTTACTGTCTTTATAAATGCAGCAGAAACCCACAACAAGTTACTTCCTTTCCTGAAAAATCCAAACCCTTGTTTATCTCTCCACATTATAACAAAAGCTTCTAGAAACTGGGATTGATGATTTTATCACAATATCAGACCTTCCGAATTCTTCAGAGTGATGATCTGATTTTTGCCATTTAGTGAGCATCTCTGATTGCAATGAGAATTGACATTTTCGAAATGAAAGATCCCAATCTGATGCTGAATCAAATGTTCTAAGTTCTAACCAAATAGGATGGAAAGGGTTAGAGAAGAAAGATGATTAATAGTGGAAGGATATGTACGCCACATTTTTTTT
>NW_019238513.1:0-1914 GCF_002742605.1 Olea europaea var. sylvestris | reverse complement strand
GCCGACTATCCAAGCCTTCCAAACATAAAACTGCTCACTCTTTCCAAAAAATGGCCAAAATCCCTCATATGTCATGATGAAGTGGTGAGTACAATCCAAAAGGGTCGCAACATTTCCAAAAAGTACTTATGGGCCCAAAACGGACACCGTGTTAAAAAGTTACGCTCAATTCTTTGTACGCCGACTATAGAAGCCTTCCAAACATAACACTGCTCACTCTTTCCAAAAAATGGCCAAAATCCCTCATACGTCACGACAAAGTAGTGAGTTCAATCCAAAAGGGTCGCTACATTTCCAAAAATTACTTATGGGCCCAAAATCGAGACTGTGTGTAAAAGTTACGCTCAATTCTTCGTACGCCGACTATCCAAGCCTTCCAAACATAAAATTGCTCATTCTTTCGAAAAATGGCCGAAATCCGTAATAGGGCACGACGAAGTTGTGAGTTCAATCCAAAAGGGTCGCTACATTTCCAAGAAGTACTTATGGGCCCAAAACGGACACCGTGTGCAAAAGTTACGCTCAATTCTTCGTACGCCGACTATCCAAGCCTTCCAAACATAAAACTGCTCACTCTTTCCAAAAAATGGCCAAAATCCCTCATATGTCATGACGAAGTGGTGAGTACAATCCAAAAGGGTCGCAACATTTCCAAAAAGTACTTATGGGCCCAAAACGGACACCGTGTCAAAAAGTTACGCTCAATTCTTTGTACGCCGACTATAGAAGCCATCCAAACATAAAACTGCTCACTCTTTCCAAAAAATGGCCAAAATCCCTCATACGTCACGACAAAGTAGTGAGTTCAATCCAAAACGATCGCTACATTTCCAAAAAGGACTTATGGGCCCAAAATGGGCACCGTGTGTAAAAGTTACGCTCAATTCTTCGAACGCCAACAATCCAAGTGTTCCAAATATGAAAGTGCTCATTCTTTCGAAAAATGGCTGAAATCCCTCATACGTCACGACGAAGTGGCGAGTACAATCCAAAAGGGTCGCAACATTTCCAAAAAGTACTTACGGGCCCAAAACGGACACCGTGCGCAAAAGTTACGCTCAATTCTTCGTACGCCGACTATCCAATCCTTCCAAACATAAAACTGCTCACTCATTCCAAAAAAAGGCCAAAATCCCTCATACGTCACGACGAAGTGGCGAGTACAATCCAAAACGGTCGCTCTATTTCCAGAAAGTACTTATGGGCCCAAAATGGACACCGTGTGCAAAAGTTACTCTCAATTCTTCGTACGCCGACTATCCAAGCCTTCCAACCATAAAACTGCTCACTCTTTCCAAAAAATGGCCAAAATCCCTCATACGTCACGACGAACTAGTGAGTTCAATCCAAAACGGTCGCTACATTTCCAAAAAGTACTTATGGGCCCAAAACGGACGCCGTGTGCAAAAGTTACGCTCAATTCTTCGTACGCCGACTATCCAAGCCTTCCAAACATAAAACTGCTCCCCCTTTCCAAAAATGGCCAAAATCCCTCATACGTCACGACGAACTAGTGAGTTCAATCCAAAACGGTCGCTACATTTCCAAAAAGTACTTATGGGCCCAAAACGGACGCCGTGTGCAAAAGTTACGCTCAATTCTTCGTACGCCGACTATCCAAGCCTTCCAAACATAAAACTGCTCCCCCTTTCCAAAAATGGCCAAAATCCCTCATACGTCACGACGAACTAGTGAGTTCAATCCAAAACGGTCGCTACATTTCCAAAAAGTACTTATGGGCCCAAAACGGACAACGTGTGCAAAAGTTACGCTCAATACTTCGTACGCCGACTATCCAAGCCTTCCAAACATAAAACTGCTCACCCTTTCCAAAAATGGCCAAAATCCCTCATACGTCACGACAAAGTAGTGAGTTCAATCCAAAAGGGTCACTACATTTCCAAAAAGTACTTA
>NW_019238512.1:0-1914 GCF_002742605.1 Olea europaea var. sylvestris | reverse complement strand
CTTCCTATGCAAGACCTATATCCTAAACGCATTGGATAATATACTATATGTGGTGTATAGTTCAAAGGAATCAGTTAAGGAACAGTGGGATTCTTTGGAGACAAAGTACAAGATCGAGGATGTTGGAACAAAGAAGTTCATTGTTGGCAAATTTTTGGACTATAAGATGGTGGATTCCAAAACGGTAATTAGCCAAGTGCAAGAAATTCAAGTCTTGTTGCACGACATTCACGCCGAGAAAATGAAATTGAGTGAATCATTCCAAGTGGTTGCCATTATTGAGAAATTCCCTTCTATGTAGAGAGATTTCAAAAATTACCTCAAGCACAAACGCAAGGAAATGAATTTGGAAGAATTGATTGTGCGCTTGAGGATTGAATAGGACAATCGAAAAACCGAACGAAAGTCGGTTGATCAAGATGGTGCAAATTTTGTCGAAATGGAACCAAAGGCAACAAACAAGAAATGAAAGACTCCTAATTATGCACCGTGAATTGACAATTCCAAGAAGGCTAAGAAGTTTAAAGGGAATTGTTACAACTGTGGCAAGGCTGGACATCATTCAAGTGAATGTCAAAAGCCAAAGAAGAATGCCCAAACCCACACGGTTGTAAACAACACTCTATCCGATGTACTGCAATAAATGAGTTTATCTGTAGTGGTGTCCGAATGCAACATGATTGGAAATACTAGAGAATGGTAAATTGACATCGGTGCTACCCGTCATGTGTGTGCGGACAAGAGGATGTTCTCCAACTATCAAGAATTGAATGGGGAACAACTATACATGGGAAATTCTGCAAGTTCTAAAGTTGAAGGACAAGGCAAAGTCACTTTGAAGATGACATCCGGGAAAGAACTCGTCCTCAACAATGTCCTACATGTGCCGGATATAAGAAAGAATTTAGTGTCCGGGTCGCTATTTAGCAAGAATGGTTTTAAACTTGTATTTGTATTCGATAAATTTGTGTTGTCTAAGAATGAGATGTATGTAGGGAAACGATACATGTGTGATGGAATGTTCAAGTTGAACGTTCTTACAATTGTACCGAAGCAAGTCGTTATGAATAAAACTATAAATTTCATTTACTTGCTTAAACCTTCATGTTTGTGGTATAGTCAATTAGGACATGTGAATTACAAATCGTTGCGCAAACTAATGAATCAAAGTTTAATTTTGGCGCATAATATCAATCCTAATCATAAATGTGAAATATGTGCTTCCATTCAATAAAAGGAACACAACCCCTCTTGAATTGATCCATATCGATATATGCGATCTAAAATTTGTACGAACTCGAGGTGGTAAGAAATACTTTGTGACATTTATTAATGATTGTACAAAGTTTTTCTATGTCTTTCTTTTGAGAAGTAAAGACGAAATCTTAGATGCATTCAAAACCTATAAGGCTGAAGTTGAAACACAACTTGAAAAACGGATGAAAAATATTCGTAGTGAGAGAGGAGGTGAATATAAGGCACTGTTTGAAGACTTTTGTTCTGAACATGGAATTGTTCATCAAACAATGACACCTTACTCTCCTCAATCAAATGGTGTTGCAGAACACAAAAATCGAACACTTAAAGGAATGATAAATACTATGTTAATAAGTTCGGGTTTACCACATAACATGTGGGGAGAGGCTTTTTAACGGCAAATAGTTTTCTTAATAAAATACCTCTTAAGAAAATGGAAGAGACACCATGTGAACTACGAAAAGGCCATCCTCCATCCTACCAATACTTGAAAGTGTGGGGGTGTTTGGCTAAGGTTGAGGTACCTAAGCCTAAATAAGTGAAAATCAGTCCTAAAACAATAAATTGCATATTGATTGGATACGCCAATAATAGTAGTGCATATCGATTTCTTGTACACAAATTCGAAATACAAGACGTACACGAAGGGACCATAAT
>NW_019238511.1:0-1914 GCF_002742605.1 Olea europaea var. sylvestris | reverse complement strand
ACTATTACATATTAATATTATTATTCGAACATTTTTTACAATTATAAGTTTGGATAAAGTTTGTTGTTGATGTACACGAAATTAATATACAAGTTGAGGATGGTGCGAATCAGAGTAGGAGGCTCCACACAAAATTGAAGGAACTATTATTTTCAATTTTGTTATGTCATTTTCATTTTGCGAAATCAATAATTTTCAATGTCTCTAATGGCTCATGAGTGGAATTGTCACAAAAAAAGTCAGTTTGTCACCAAAATGCTATCATTAATTTGTCGAGTATGTAGTGGGCTTATGTAGTAGTTCCTTTTGTGTCCAACAATCAATAATATTTCAAAACCTACAGTCAGTTCTATCATTCAATACTCTTTTGTAAGCAAGAAAATAGATCACATAAAAGATTAACGATTTAATTACAACAAATATCGACAAGTTAGGACCCATATGATAGGATTTCTACTTCTTGTAGAAAAACTTTATGAGAAAATTATCATACACCAACGTTATCTAAAAGATCTTTTAACAAACAAAGTACTTTTAAAAAATTATTCAAATACGTTCAAAAAGCAGTTTCTTTGTTTTAGAAGCTACCTTTGACTTTTAAAAAACGAGCCCTTAATTGGCAAGGATAATTAGATGACCAATAGTAAGTTTTCCAATGGATTTATATGTAATCTCCAATCTTATTTGTGAAGACGAAAGACAAGACTTTACATCTTTTTGCAGATTATTGAATCTTAAACGAGTTAATTGGATTTATACGAGAAACAACGACATTCTTTAAGATCGACATCTGATCCAATTATCATAAATTGAAGATGGTACTAAAGATTGAAGAGAAAAATTAAAATTGTGTCAAGTCCTTTTTCATGTCGTGCGGACCTAACATGCGTGAAATGTTAATAATTTGTCCATTTGAGACAAGGAAAGTTGGGCACTGGGGATTCCACTAAACAATTCCACAAAATTATGGAAGATTTAAGAATTGTTCCGGTGTTTAGACGCAAATTGTGCTAACAATTCTAGGAGGGATTCTATTTGTTTTGGTAATGCCAACCTACAAAATGTTAGAATCAATCATGCATGATTTAACTACAATTAGTTCTTGTTTGATGCAACTAAAAATCATATTTTGAGCCCCTATTTGGTACCATTGAAAATTTTTATTGAAATTTAAGTCAAGTCAATAATCAATTTTAATTAACACATTTCATGGAACCCACAACATCTCAACTTCACACTTCATCAATTTTTATCAAAATTTACTAAAAATCTTATTTTAATCTGAACAAAATTGAGATTTAGTAGAGTTTGATAAAATTTGATGAAATATTTGGTTGAAAAGTTATGAATCTCATAAAATATGTGATTAAAATTAATTATTGACTTTAATTTAAGTTTTTATTAAAAATTTACTGGACGATGGCATAATAATTATTCTCTATTTTGCTGGCTTGATTTTCTTCTCTCTTTAAATAGTGGAGAGTGTTTAGTTGAAAAGTGTAAGGATTTATTGAACTGAATTGAAAGTATATTTTTTAAATTCGTTGAACCATATCTTAGATCGATATGATTACAATATTGAATTGCACTTTAGGTAGAAAGTAAAGGCCGAAGGACAATTATTCATTCTTAAGATCAGTGTTCTTAAAACCAAGCATTCTTAAAACCAAGCATGATGAAAAAAAGGAAAAGCTCTTCGTTCCAGGAGGAATTCTTTTGTAATTGGAACCTCCAAAACCTAAAAAATCCTTGGTTAAAATGGGATTTTGACTAGGCACGTTTTGAATAAGATTTTGAGAAGAGTTGATTTTTGAAGAGAACGGTACAATGAAAGTTGTAAGCTATGTTCGAGGGGAGTTATTGTATGTCGTCGGCTTGTATTGTAGAATTAGTCAGGGCATGAGAGATGGTGGT
>NW_019238510.1:0-1914 GCF_002742605.1 Olea europaea var. sylvestris | reverse complement strand
GTTCTTGAAAAGTTGCTAGTCTAATTCTGTTGGAATCGACCCAACGAAAAGTGGTTTTCGATTTCATGATAACTTCGGGTTTGTTCGTTTTCGGCTAGTTGCTATTTTAATTCGATTGGAATCAAGCTAATGAAAAGTGGTTTTTTATTTAGTGATAACTTTGGGTTTGTTCTTTTTAGCGAATTGCTAGTCTAATTCGATTGGAATCGAGCCAATGAAAAGTGGTTTTTGATTTCATGAAAACTTCAGGTTTGATCATTTTCGGTGAATTGATAGTCTAATTCAATTGGAATCGAGCCAATGAAAAGTTGTCTTTGATTTCATGATAACTTTGAGTTGGATCATTTTCGACGAATTGCCCGTCTAATTCGATTGGAATCCAGCCAATGAAAAGTTGTTTTTTGATTTCATGATAACTTTGAGTTTGCTTATTTTCGACGAATTGCCCGTCTAATTCGATTGGAATCGAGCCAATGAAAAGTGATTTTTGATTTCACGATAACTTCGGGTTTGTTCATTTTCAGCTAATTGCTAGTCTAATTCGATTGGAAACGAACCAATGAAAAGTGATTTTTGATTTCATAATAAATTCAGGTTTGACCATTTTCGCTGAATTGAAATTCTTATTCGATTGGAATCTTGCCAATAAAAGTGGCATTCGATTTCGTGATAACTTCGGGTTTGATCGTTTTTGAAAAATTGCTAGTCTAATTCGGTTAGAATCGAGCCAATGAAAAGTGGATTACAATTTCATGATAACTTCGGGTTTGATCAATTTCGGCCAATTGCTAGTCCAATTCGATTGGAATTGAGCCAATGAAAAGTGGTTTTTGATTTCATTATAACTTCGAGTTTGATCATTTTCGGCGAATCGCCAGTCTAATACGATTGGAATTGAGCCAATGGAAAGTGGTTTTAGTTTTCATGACAACTTCGGGCTTGTTCGTTTTCGGCTAATTGCTAGTCTAATTCGATGGGAATCAAGCCAATAAAAAGTGGCTTTCGATTTCATGATAACTTCAGGTTTGATTGTTCTTGAAAAGTTGCTAGTCTAATTCTGTTGGAATCGACCCAACGAAAAGTGGTTTTCGATTTCATGATAACTTCGGGTTTGATCGTTTTCGAAAAATCGCTAGTCTAATTCGGTTGGAATCGAGCTAATGAAAAGTGGTTTTCGATTTCATGATAACTTCGGGTTTGATCAATTTCAGCAAATTGCGATTGGAATCGAGCCAATGAAAAGTGGTTTTTGATTTCATGATAACTTCGAGTTTGATCATTTTCGGCGAATAGCCAGTCTAATTCGATTGGAATCAAGCCAATAAAAAGTGATTTTTGATTTCATGATAACTTCGGGTTTGTTCCTTTTCGGCTAGTTTGTCTTCTAATTCGATTGGAATCGAGCTAATGAAAAGTGGCTTTTGATTTCAAGATAACTTTGGGTTTGTTCATTTTTGGAGAAATGCTAGTCCAATTCGATTGGAATCGAGCCAATGAAAAGTGATTTTTGATTTAGTGATAACTTTGAGTTTGTTCTTTTTGGCGAATTGCTAGTCTAATTCGTTTGGAATCGAGCTAATGAAAAGTGGTTTTTGATTTCATGAAAACTTCGGGTTTGATAGTTTTCGGTGAATTGCTAGTCCAATTCGATTGGAATCGAGCCAGTGAAAAGTTGTTTTTGATTTATTGATAACTTTGAGTTTGATCATTTTCGAAGAATTGCCCGTGTAATTCGATTGGAAACGAACTAATGAAAGGTGATTTTTGATTTCATGATAACTTCGGGTTTGATCATTTTCGGTGAATTGCAATTCTAAGTCGATTGGAATCAAGCCAATAAAAAGTGGCTTTCGATTTCATGATGACTTCGGGTTTGATCGTTTTCGAAAAATTGCTAGTCTAATTCGGTTGGAA
>NW_019238509.1:0-1914 GCF_002742605.1 Olea europaea var. sylvestris | reverse complement strand
TAACTTTCTGATATCATGCCAAATCAGGCTAATTATGTTTTCTTATTTTAAAGAGTCAATACTAATTAAAATAAGTTCAAAGTCTCTCTATTTTAACTTTTTAAAATAGAATCTGAAATGTCAAACTCACTTTCCATTCTTACTTTATAATGAATGAAGTTAATAAGTTACAAATTTCAATACTTTACTTTTTAAAAAAAGCAAAAAAAGATGAGAATTTAATATATGATTTCTTGAAAAATGCAGAATGAAGAATCAAAATAAAGATTAAAAAAATTTTGCTCTGTAAATTTAAATATGCTCAAATAAGACACACTTTATAAATAGAGTTTCTTGGATTGTTCTAAGAAAAAAGCCTAATGTACAGGCCGTGCGTTCACAGGGCTTGTACAGGCCCCTTCACAAGCTGTGTGAGGGGATGGGGGGTGGGGGATTATTTAAAAAAAAAAAAAATTACCCACCCCCCCTTGTAATGTGTCTGACCTGTACAGGTCTTGTGAACACAGGGCCTGTATAGCCAGCAAAGTCCTTGTTCTAAAGAGGGTGACAAGTTGTTTGAGATGATAGATCACTTTTTGTCTTGAATATAAAATATTCTGAATCACTCATATATTAAAGAACTAGAAATCATTATTTTAGTTAAGAATAATGTTATTTAACACCACTAATGCTTGACACCAATTTGAGTGACAGTATTAATGACAATAAATTATATATTCAATTAAATAAAAAGAATTATGACCTACTTAATAAGACATATGATATGTTGACACTTAAAATTGATATTTCACTAATACTGGGTATTATTGGTCTTTGAAAATTGCTATTTGTACACTATTGGTTTACATTCAACCTAACAGAATGACATTTTCCCCTCAAATTTTGAGATTATTCACCCACGGTTGACCAATTCTAACTTCATACCATTTTTTATTCATACTTTCCAACAAGTTTGCTACAGATTCTACTCCAAGTGACTGTGCTGGTGGCTGCCAACGACAAAAAATTGATTGATCGTCTACAAAACGAAAAGCCAAATAACTACACCAGATGTATATCGTCAGGGTTGTTGCATTGTGTTGGCTTGAGTCATTAGAATCACAAGAAAACAGATACCTTAGCTGTATGCTTGTTCAAATCCCTTATCAAATCCCTTAATTCTCACCTCAAAATCACCGATCATCGATTCCCCTACTGTACCGATCAGCATTAAGTTGGATGGATCCAACTATGCCTTATCATCGCACGTGGCTGAGATGTACATCTTAGGCAAGGATAAGCTGGGATATATTACTGAAGATTCTCCTCAACCACCTGAAACAGATCCAGCATTTCATAAGTGGCGTATTGAGAATGCGATAGTGAAAGGATGGTTGATAAACTCAGTGGACCCGTCTCTGGTCGTGAATCTCATCTGCTTTTCAACGACTGAACAGGTGTGGGACTCCATTGCTACTATATATTTTGATGGTGCTGATACTTCACAAGTCTATGATCTTTGGCATAGAGTAACTCGGATATGGCAGGGAAGAGGATCAATTGAAAAATACTACAATAATTTACAAGGGTTGTGGCGTGAGATAGACTTCCGACGTCCTAATCCCATGGAATGTGCAACGGATATACAAAAATACAATTCACTAATACAGAAGGAAAGAGTCTACACTTTCTTGGATGGATTGGATGACCAACTCGATAACATTCAGAGTGATGTACTCCAATTGAAGCCATTTTCCACAGTTGAGCATGCTTGTGCACACGTTTAAAGGAAGGACCCTCGTCAAGTTGTGATGGCACGTTGGACAAAGATTATAACTATCGGCACTGTTATGGTTACTAAAAGCTCAAAAATTTGCCAACTACCAAAGCTGGTGACTGGGAAACACACCACGTCTTCCAAATTAAAGGGCCTAT
>NW_019238508.1:0-1914 GCF_002742605.1 Olea europaea var. sylvestris | reverse complement strand
TTCTTCATTTTTGGCGAATTGCTAGTCTAATTCGATTGGAATGGAGCCAATGAAAACTGGTTTTTGATTTCATGATAAGTTCGGGTTTGATTGTTTTTGGCTAAATTCTAGTCTAATTCGATTGGAATCGAGCAAATGAAAAGTGGTTTTTCGATTTCATAATTTGATTAGAATCGAGCCAATGAAAAGGGGCTTTTGATTTCATGACAACTTCGGGTTTGTTCGTTTTTGGTGAATTGTTAGTCTAATTCAATTGGAATCGAGCCAATGAAAAGTGGTTTTGATTTCATGATAACTTCGAGTTTGATCATTTTCGAAAATTGCTAGTCTAATTCGATTGGAATCGAGCCAATGAAAAGTGGTTTTGATTTCATGATAACTTCGAATTTGATCATCTTCGAAAATTGCTATTCTAATTCGATTGGTATCGAGCCAATGAAAAGTGATTTTTGATTTCATGATAACTTCGGGTTTGTTTGTTTTTTGCGTAATGCTACTCTAATTCGATTGGAATCGAGCCAATGAAAAGTGAATCGAGCCAATGAAAAGTGGGTTTTGATTTCATGATAACTTCGGGTTTGTTCTTTTTTGATGAATTGCTAGTCTAATTCGATTGGAATCGAGCTAATGAAAAGTGGTTTTTTATTTCATGATAACTTCGGGTTTGTTCGTTTTTGGCGAAATGCTAGTCTAATTCGATTGGAATGGAGCCAATGAAAAGTTGTTTTTAATTTTATGATAACTTCGGGTTTGATCGTTTTCGAAAAATTGCTAGTCTAATTCGATTGGAATCGAGGCAATGAAAAGTGGTTTTCGATTTCCTGATAACTTTGGTTTGATTGTTTTCGGCAAATTGCTAGTCTAATTCGATTGGAATTGAGCGAATGAAAGTGGTTTTCGATTACATATTTCGATTGGAATCGAGCCAATGAAAAGGGGTTTTTGATTTCACGATAACATCTGGTTTGTTCTTTTTTGGTGAATTGCTAGTCTAATTCAATTGGAATCGAGCCAATGAAAAGTGGTTTTGATTTCATGACAACTTCGAATTTGATCATTTTCGAAAATTGCTAGTCTAATTCGATTGGAATTGAGCCATTTAATAGTGGTTTTGATTTCATGATAACTTCGAATTTAATCATTTTCAGAAATTGCTATTCTAATTCGATTGGCATCCTGCCAATGAAAGGTAGTTTTTGATTTCATGATAGCTTCGATTTTATTCATTTTTTGCGTAATGCTAGTCGAATTGGATTGGAATTGAGCATATGAAAAGTGGTTTTTGATTGCTTGATAAATTCGAGTTTGATCATTTTCGACGAATTGCTAGTCAAATTCTATTGGAATCGAGCCAATGAAAAGTGGTTTTCGATTTCATGAAAACTTCGGGTTTAATCATTTTCGACAAGTTGCTAGTCTAATTCGATTGGAATCGAGCCAATGAAAATTGTTTTTGATTTGATGATAACCTCGGGTTGGTTTGATTTTATCGAATTGCTAGTCTAATACGATTGGAATCGACCCAATGAAAAGTTGTTTTTATTTCATGATGACTTCGGGTTTGATAGTTTTCGACAAATTGCTAGTCTAATTCAATTGGAATCGAGCCAATGAAAAGTGGTTTTTGATTTCATTATAACTTCGGGTTTGTTCGTTTTTGACCAATTGCTAGCCTAATTCGATTGGAATCGAGCCAATGAAAATTGGTGCTTGTTTTCATGATAACATCGGGTTTGTTCGTTTTCGACAAATTGCAAGTCTAATTCGATTGGAATGGAGCCATGAAAAGTGGTTTTTTGATTTCATGATAACTTTAGATTTGTTTGTTTTTGATGAATTACTAGTCCAATTCGTTTGGAATTGAACCAATGAAAAGTGGTTTTGATTTCTGGATAACTTGGGGTTTCTTCATTT
>NW_019238507.1:0-1914 GCF_002742605.1 Olea europaea var. sylvestris | reverse complement strand
GCCAGATATACCGGACGCATCTGGTACGGTCAAAATTTTCAACAAAATATTTTCTATTGTTTGGAAAAAAATATGAATTTTTGAAGAATATTTTTAAAACTTATTTTTCAAGGTTTTTGACACTTCCCAAATATGCAACAAAGTTCATACCTTTGAAAAATAATTTTGCATGTGAAAATATTTGAAACGTTGTTTTTCCTTATGCATAAAATTTTATCTTGAGTTTCAAAAGATATTGCCAATTTTTTTTTAAAGTGTTTTACCTTTACACTTGAATTCAAGATATCTAAATCTAGTGGCTTCAATGTCGGACTTGATAAGATGTTTGTCTTGAATGATTTGTCGTATATGTTCGGCTTTTATCTCGTCTTGCTCATTTTTATTTTTATTTTGTGAGTATTCCCAAGGTGACCATTTCATCTTCAATTGATCAAGCTTGCCACAGTTTCTATAATCACTAAAATGCGATTGTTATTGATATAAGCAATTTGTTTGTTATAATCAAAACGTGAAATCAACCATAGGTCAAAATAATGTTGGTATTAGTTGCTCATCATAGTACAGAAATTAAACAGATGAATGCTAAACCTGCCTTCTTGTACGTGGACTTAGGATTCTATATGAAACAACTGATAAGTGTAGTTTCTATACTTATTTGGACTTCTAAATGATGATATTTTGTTATTCTTTGATGAATTAGTGCCTAATTTGCTATTTATTGCTTTTATCAGAAAAAAAAACTCTTGTTTAGACGAAGAATTGAAAGAAATAATGGAAAGGGACCAAATGAAGAAAAATTCAAATTTTGAGGGACTAAAGTACAAATATTGAAAACTTGTGACGAGCTTCAAATCAATAATTAAAGATTGCTAGGATCAATTGGATGCAACAAGAAGTCAAAAAGGAGTGAAATATGATTAAAGGATCTTTACATATCAATTTCCAACATTAAAAGTATATTCCAGATTTTCAGCTAGAGTTTGAGACCCATTTTTGAAATAATAAACATTCGAATTGAAAAAAAATTCTATTTTTACCAAAATTGTGACCCTCTGAGTTATTTTTTCAATACATTTTGAATCACCTCAATCGGATATGAGGAGAAAAAATTATGAACAAAATATTGAAGGTTGTGGAGAAACGCGAATGCAATTTTCCTTATTTGATTGAAACTCTTTTGGAAAGTAATTTTAATGTAAATCTTAACATAATTTCATCATATAAATACAAGATATCGGCAGCCACTGAAGGAGCTCTCTCTCACCTCTTGAATTAGATCCATATCATAAAATCATTCAAGATCGATGGGCAAATCTAGTTGGCCTATCTAGTAGTGAGGAATATATTGAATTATGAATTGATATATGAACAGTGAATAGTTTGCATGTTTAAGTTAATTTTTTCTTGTCCATGTGAAATTTGATATATAATGAGCATATGAATTAAGTTAAGTATTGTATAGAAATGTTTTTATTTCATAATTGGATAAATGAAATAGTAAACCATAAATGCTAAACTCAAAAGCACTAAATTTTACATCCTTAGACCAAATTTAGAATAGTTCAAGGGATTTCACTGTTGTAGAAAGATGTTGAGATAAATGAGGATTTCATATATGAAAAATCATGTATGGATTGTCTAAGATTAATGAGATAAAAATAGGTAAAAGTCTTAGGTTAGATGTTAATTTATTTGGATAAGTGTTTAATAAGGGACATTGCACCAATTAAGTCACAAAAAAACATTTTATTTGAAAATTTCTCTTCCTAGCCTTTATAACTCGAGTTGTTAAGTTAGTAAGGGGATTAAAACTTATTGCCTTAAAATCAACTAACTTGGGAATCAACGATCTAAAGCTTATTACATGGGTCATTTAGAAAATTTAAGGAAGAGAATACTACAAACAAAAAAAAA
>NW_019238506.1:0-1914 GCF_002742605.1 Olea europaea var. sylvestris | reverse complement strand
TTGGCAGGTTGATTGGAAACAAAAATCGCGCCAGGGGCAATTTCGTTATTTGTCACGACGGTGTGGGAATGGGCTAAAATTTGGCAGGTTGGTTGAAAACAAAAACCGCGCCCGGGGCAATTTTGTCGTATGTCGCGACGTGTCGGAATGGGCCAAAATTTGGCCTGTTGATTGGAAACGAAAATCGCGCCAGGGGTAATTTCATCTTTTGTCGCGACGTTGTCGGATTGGGTTGAAATTTGGCAGGTTGATTGGAAATAAAAATCGCGCCAGGGGCAATTTCATCATTTGTCGCGACGGTGTCGGAATGGGCTGAAATTTGGCAGGTTGATTGAAAACAAAAACCGCGCCAGGGGCAATTTTTTCATTTGTCGCGACGGTGTCGAAATGGGCTGAAATTTGACAAGTTGATTGGAATCAAAAACCTATCGTCATTTGTTGTGACGGTGTCGAAATGGGCTGAAATTTGGCAAGTTGATCGGAAACAAAAACCTCGCCAAGGTCAATTTTGTCATTTGTCGCGACCGTGTCGGAATGTGCTCAAATTTGGCAGGTTGATGGGAAACATAAACCGCGCCAGGGGCAATTTTGTCATTTCTCCCGACGTTGTTGGAATGGGCTGAAATTTGGCAAGTCGATTGAAAACAAAAACTGTGCCAGGGGCAATTTCGTCATTTGTCGTGACGGTGTCCGAATGGGTCGAAATTTGACAGGTTGATTGGAAACAAAAATCGCGCCAGGGACAATTTTGTCATTTGCCATGACGGTGTCGGAATGGGCTGTAATTTGGTAGGTTGATCGGAAACGAAAACCGCGCCAGGGGCAATTACCTCATTTGTTGCGACGGTGTCGGAATGGGCTAAAATTTGGTTGGTTGATTGGAAACGAAAATCGCGCCAGGGGCAATTTTCTTATTTGTTGTGATGGTGTCGGAGTGGGCTGAAATTTGGCCGGTTGCTTGGAAACATAAATTGCGCCAGGGGCAATTTCGTCATTTGTCGCGACGGTGTCGAAATTGGCTAAAATTTGGCAGGTTGATTGGAAACGAAAATCGCACCACGGGCAATTTTTTCATTTGTCGCGACGGTGTCAGAATGGGCTGAAATTTGATGGGTTAATTTGAAACAAAAACAGCTCTAGTGGCGATTTCGTCATTTGTCACGATGGTGTCGGAATGGGTTAAAATTTGACAGGTTGATCGGAAACAAAAATCGCGCAGGGGGCAATTTTGTCACTTGACGCGACGTTGTCGAAATGGGCTGAAATTTGGCAGGTTGATCGGAAACAAAAACCGTGCCAGGGACAATTTTGTCGTTTATCGCGATGGTGACGAAATGGGCTGAAATTTGGCAAGTTGATTGGAAATAAAAATAAGGGCCAGGGGGAATTTCGTCATTTGTCGCGACGGTGTCGGAATGGGTCGAAATTTGACAGGTTGATTGGAAACAAAAATCGCGCCGGGGGCAATTTTGTCATTTGCCGCGACGATGTCAGAATGGGCTGAAACTTGGCAGGTTAATTGAAAACAAAAATTGCGCCAGGGGCAATTTTATGATTTGTCGCAACTGTGTCGGAATGGGATGAAATTTTGGCAGGTTGATTGGCAACAAAAATCGCCCCAGGGGCAATTTAGTCATTTGTCGCGATGATTTCAGAATGAGCTGAAATTTGGCAGGTTGATTGGAAACATAAACCGGGCTAGGGAGAATTTCATCACTTGTCGCAATGGTGTCGAAATGGGGTGAATTTGGCAGGTTGATTGGAAACAAAAATCGCGCCAAGGGCAATTTCGTCATTTGTCGTGACGGTGTCGGAATGGACTGAAATTCGGCAGGTTGATTGAAAATAAAATCGCGCCAATTGCAATTTCGTCATTTGTCACGACGATGTCGGAATGGGCTGAAATTTGGCAGG
>NW_019238505.1:1674-1914 GCF_002742605.1 Olea europaea var. sylvestris | reverse complement strand
GATGAAATTGCCCCCGGCGCGATTTTTGTTTCCGATCAACCTGTCAAATTTTAGCCCATTCCGGCACAATCGCGAAAAATCACAAAATTGCCTTCGAATCGATTTTTGTTTCCGATCAACCTGTCAAATTTTAGCCAATGCCGACACAGTTGCGAAAAATGACGAATGCACGATTTTTTTCCCGATCAACTTGTCAAATTTGAGCCCATTCAGACACAGTCGCGAAAAATGACGAAATTG
>NW_019238505.1:0-1388 GCF_002742605.1 Olea europaea var. sylvestris | reverse complement strand
TTTTTGTTTCCGATCAACCTGTCAAATTTTAGCCAATTCCGGCACAGTTGCGAAAATTGACGAAATTCATTCGGCACGATTTTTGTTCCCGATCAACCTGTCAAATTTTAGCACATTCCGGCACAGTCGCGAAAAATGATGAAAATTACCCCGGCGCGATTTTTGTTTTCGATCAACCTGTCAAATTTTAGCCCATTCCGACACAGTCCCGAAAAATGACGAAATTGCCCCCAGCACGGTTTCTGTTTCCGATCAACCTGTCAAATTTTGGCCAATTTCGACACAGTTCTGAAAAATGACGCAATTCACCCGTCACGATTTTTGTTCCCGATCAACCTGTCAACTTTGAGCCCATTCCGACACAATCAGGAAAAATGACGAAAATGACCCCGGCGTGATTTTTGTTTCCGATCAACCAGTCAAATTTTAGCCCATTCCGATACAGTCGTGAAAAATAACGAAATTTCCCTCGGGGCGATTTTTGTTTCCGATCAACCTGTCAAATTTTAGCCCATTCCGACACAGTCGCGAAAATTGACGAAATTGCCCCCGGCGCGATTTTTGGTTCTGATCAACCTGTCAAATTATAGCCTATTCAGACACAGTCGCGAAAAACGACGAAATTGCCCCCTGTGCGGTTTTTGGTTCCGATCAACCTGTCAAATTTTAGCAAATTCCGACACAGTTGCGAAAGATGACGAAATTTACCCGACACGATTTTTGTTCTCGATCAACCTGTCAAATTTTAGCCCATTCCGACACAGTCGCGAAAAATGACGAAATTGCCCCCGGCGTGATTTTTGTTTCCGATCAACCTGTTAAATTTTAGCCCATTCCGACACAGTCACGAAAAATGACGAAATTGCCACCGGCGCGATTTTTGTTTCCGATCAACTTGTGAAATTTGAGCCCATTCCGACACAGTCACGAAAAATGACGAAATTGCCCACGGCTAAATTTTTGTTTCCAATCAATCAGTCGAATTGTAGCACATTCCGACATCGTCGCGAAAAATGTCGAAATTGACCCTGGCACAGTTTTTGTGTCCGATCAACCAGTCAAATTTTAGCCCATTCGGACACAGTCCAGAAAAATGACGAAATTGCTACCGGCGCGATTTTTCTTTCCGATCAACCTGCCAAATTTAGGCGCATTCCGACACAGTCGAGAAAAATGACGAAATTGCCCCCGACGTGATTTTTGTTTCCGATCAACCTGTCAAATTTTAGCCAATTCCGACACAGTTGCAAAAATTGAAGAAAATGACCCCGGCGCGATTTTTGTTCCCGATCAACCTGTCAAATATGAGCCCACTCCTACACAGTCGCGAAAAATGACGAAAATGACCCCGGCGCGATTTTTGTTTCCTATCAACCTGTCAAATTTTA
>NW_019238504.1:0-1915 GCF_002742605.1 Olea europaea var. sylvestris | reverse complement strand
TTTTTTTTTATGACTAAATGTTGTGCTAGTTCATGAACCACTATAAGAATGTTATAGATACGCACTGGAGAACAAAGGTTGTTAGATGGCACATTACCTACCAGCACCAGAATTATCTAGGATACTGCACCAGATTTACTGCTAAAATGTATGTAGTCAGGAAAAATAAATGTTACTCAGATTCGTACTACATATATAAACTACCATATTGAAGTAAAATTAAAGCAAGCCAGGTGGAAAATGGTCAATGTTAACAAACAAAAAAGCTACCAAAAAACCACAAGAAACAAGGACTTAAAACGCGAAAAAAGAAAGTAAGGGATAAATTTGGATTCTACCGACAAAAAAGGAACAAAAGAATCCCTCAATTTCTTCTTTAGCCTCTTCCTTGGCATGATGCAGATCTAGTATAATATTGATCTTTGAAGATGCATTGGACCAAATGGCAGTAGGTTTACTAGGCCAGCCATTTGCTACCACATTGGATGCATTAACTG
Source organism: Olea europaea var. sylvestris (assembly GCF_002742605.1). NCBI lineage: Eukaryota > Viridiplantae > Streptophyta > Magnoliopsida > Lamiales > Oleaceae > Olea > Olea europaea. The sequence goes on along the minus strand of NW_019238504.1, from coordinate 1,418 downwards.
TAGTTACTCCACAAGATCCTACTGATTGAAATTAAGGAGATCTAGACATAATAACAATGGTCACACAGTGATCTACAACTACATGACACAGATGGATGACGTTAACTTCTATGTTACTGGGTAAGACAATATATAATTGTCAATATCAGACTGTACAGGCTAATATATAATTGCAACAGCAAGATACATAAAACTGAGGTTACTATTTTCTTCAAAGCAAAGACGTACTGGATGATATAAGACAAGATTGATAACATCCATAAAGAACTCAGCATTTTGTAATTGGAAATACATAGAAAACATATTCTCTTGTGGCAGGAGTATAAGTTTTCCACAAACCATGTGACAATTTAATTTCAGAAGGAAGAGAGAGGCACCAGTTATGGAAGTATGGCTTAAAACATTGCAAATCAAAAGAGCCCTTATATATAGAATTGCAACTTCACGAATAGATTGATCTCAACTGAAATCTCCATGATTTTTCTCGTTTGCAATCACCATTGACTTTCTTCATTCAAAATGGGCATGCACACATGCAAGTTCATTTATTTATTCCCGAACATCAAAAATAATTTTCAAGCAGCATAAATCCAGCCCACAGTAATTTTAGTGAAATATTATGCAAACTTAACTTTTCAGGAAACACTTTACATAATTTATCAGACACCAATAGCTCATCTCTCCATGGATAAATGGGTCTCCATTATTTTTGGCATATTACTTCTCTTCTCATACTAAATCGGAAAGTGAATTTATTTCGTAGTCTACGCTCATAGACATGGAGAAAGAACACTGTCTATCTTTTGTTTCTTTAACTCTATCACGCCATCAAATTCCTATTTCTTTACTTCACAAACTTTCTTTCGAATGTAGCATCACTAATTACTAAGCCTGGAAGTTCATTTGATGTTGTATTAACAGTCGCAATATTCACCTTAAACTTTGAAGTCAAAACATCAATATTCGAAGACATATCAAGTAGTATAATAAATAAGTTTCCAAACACATCATGTAATTCAATATGTATTTTCTAAAATACAGAATAAAACAAGTTTCACATGCTCATTCTTATACCAGTAAACAGAAGATTTATTTTGTCAATTGACTGTAAAAAATTCGGGAAAATATTAGGTAAACTTGAAAACATACCTCATTATAACTGCAAACACCAAAGCCATCGCGGCCCCTGGCCTCCTGGTAATTCTTAATGTCCCTCGAGACATCACGGACAACCAAATTATCCGTCAGATATAAATCCCTCGGGTGCTCTTCATCAATTTCGACAATTCTTGACCCTGCCACTCCTTTACAATAAAGCAACCTCGTATCATAGTTAACATCAAAGCCCCTTCCCAGTGCCTGCACTGAATTCATAGCTGTATGCAAAGCTGCTGCATTTTCCTCCATTTCATCACCCC
>NW_019238503.1:0-1915 GCF_002742605.1 Olea europaea var. sylvestris | reverse complement strand
CGTTGTACATTGCATTTTGTGCCCTTCCAATTGCTGATTGACTATCGCAATGGATACATATAGCAGGCACAGGTTTTATCCAAAATGGAATATCTTCTAGAAAGTTTCGTAGCCATTCGGCTTCTTCTCCAGCTTTGTCTAATGCATGAATTCAGATTCTATTGTTGATCTAGCTATACATGTCTGTTTTGAAGATTTCCATGATATTGCAGCACCTCCAAGTGTAAAGACATATCCACTTGTTGATTTGGAGTCTTTAGTATCTGATATCCAATTTGCATCACAGTATCCTTCAAGTACTGCTGGATATCTCGAATAGTGTAATCCAAAATTTTGGGTATGTTTTAAATACCCTAAAACTCTAACAATAGCTTTCCAATGATCAGTGCTTAGATTACTTGTATATCGACTTAGCCTATTAATTGAATAGGCAATATCAGGACGAGTGCAATTCATGACATACATTAAACTGCCAATGATACGAGAGTATTCCAATTGAGACTTACTTTCACCAGTATTGGAAACAAGATGCATACTAACATCCATAGGTGTTTTCATAGGAATAATATTATATTTCTTGAATTTATCAAGAATCTTCTCAATGTAGTGTGATTGAGACAATATGAGACCATCAGATGTTCTAGAAATTTTAATTCCTAATATAACATCGGCCACACCTAAATCCTTCATTTCAAATTTACTTGTTAGCATCCTTTTTGTAGTTTGAATTATGGTATCATTGTTACCCATAATCAACATGTCATCTACATATAAACATACCATGACATATCCATTTGGAGTGTTCCTGACATAAACACATTTGTCACACTCGTTAATTTTAAAACCATTTGACATCATAACCATGTCAAATTTTTCATGCCATTTCTTAGGAGCTTGCTTTAATCCATATAATGATTTAACAAGTCGACATACTTTCTTTTCTTGTCCTGAGGCCACAATCCTTCAGGTTGCTCTATATAAATTTCTTCATCCAATTCCCCATTCAAAAATGTCGTTTTAACATCCATTTGATGTATATCCAAACCATTCAATGCGGCTATTGCAATAAGCATACGTATGGATGTGATTCTTGTCACAGGAGAATAGGTATCGAAATAATCAAGACCTTCTTTTTGCTTATAGCCTTTAGCAACAAGTCTTGCTTTATATTTGTCAATTGACCCATCTGCTTTCATTTTCCTTTTGAAAATCCATTTACATCCCAAAGGCTTATTACCGGGAGGGAGATCTACTAATTCCCAAGTATGATTTTGTAGTATGGATTCAATTTCACTATGAACAGCTTCTTTCCAATATGAAGCTTCGGTTGATGACATAGCCTCCTTAAAACTCTGAGGTTCATTTTCTAACAAATATGTTAGAAAATCAGGCCCAAAGGAGGTTGACGTCCTAGCCCTCTTGCTTCGTCTAGGTTGTTCATTTATAGATTCTTGATCTGTAGTCTCTTCGTTTTCACGAGATCTCTTTTGTGAATTTGATTCACCTTGCATGTTATAAGGAAAAGTATTTTCGAAAAATGTAGCATCCCTCGATTCAATAATTGTATTAACATGCATATCAGGTATTTCAGACTTATATACCGTAAATCTGTACGCATTACTATGGCAGGCATAACCAATGAATACACAATCAATGGTTTTAGGTCCTATCTTAACCCTTTTAGGTTTAGGAACTACTACCTTAGCCAAACATCCCCATACCTTCAAGTATTTATAATTAGGTTTGTGACCTTTCCATACTTCATAAGGTATCTTTTGTGTTTTTCGATGTGGTAGTTTGTTAATAATATAGTTGGCAGAAAGCAAGGCTTCCCCCCACAAGTTCTGCGGTAATCCAAAACTTATTAACATAGCATTCATCATCTCCTTCAATGTTCGATTCTTGCGTTCAGCAA
>NW_019238502.1:0-1915 GCF_002742605.1 Olea europaea var. sylvestris | reverse complement strand
CCACTTTTCGAAAGAGTGAGCACTTGCATATTTGGAGCGATTGGATTGTCAGCGTCCGAAGAATTGAGCGTAACCTTTGTGCATGGTGTCCGTTTTGGGCCCATAAGTACTTTTTGGAAATGTAGCGACCATTTTGGACTGAACTCACTAATTCATCATGATGTATGAGGGATTTTGCCCATTTTTTGAAAGATTGAGCACTTTTATATTTGGAAGGCATGGATTGTCGGCGTTCGAAGAATTGAGCATAACTTTTGCACCCGGTGTCCGTTTTCGGCTCATAAGTACCTTTTGGAAATGTAACGACCATTTTGGGTTGAACTCACCACCTCATCGTGACGTACAAGGGGTCACTTTTCGAAAGAATGAGTACTTGTATATTTGGACCGCTTGTATTGTCGGCGTTCGAAGAATTGAGCGTATCTTTTGCACACGGTGTCCATTTTCGGCCCATAAGTATTTTTTGGAAATGTAGCGACCGTTTTGGATTGAACTCACCACTTCGTCGTGACGTACCTGGGATTTCAGCCACTTTTCGAAAGAATGAGCACTTGCATATTTGGAGCGCTTGGATTGTCGGCGTTCGAAGAATTGAGCGTTGGGCCCATAAGTACTTTTTGAAAATGTAGCGACCGTTTTGGACTGAACTCGCTACTTCGTCGTGAGGTATGAGGGATTTCAGCCATTTTTTGAAAGAATGAGCACTTTTATATTTGGAAGGCACGGACTGTCGACGTTCGAAGCATTGAGCATAACTTTTACACACGGTGTCCATTTTCGGCCCATAAGTACTTTATTGAAATGTAACGAACGTTTTGGGTTGAACTCACCACTTTGTCATGACGTACGAGGGATTTTGGCCACTTTTCGAAAGAATGAGCACTTGCATATTTGGAGCGCTTGGATTGTCGGTGTTCGAAGAATTGAGCGTAACCTTTGCACACGGTGTCCGTTTTGGGCCCATAAGTACTTTTTGAAAACGTAGCGACCGTTTTTGATTGACCTCAAAATATCCTTGTGACGTATGAGAAATTTCGCCCATTTTTCGAAAGAATGAGCACTTGCATTTCTGGAGCGCTTGGATTGTCGGCGTTCTAAGAATTGAGCTTAACTTTCGTACACGGTGTCCGTTTTCGGCCCAGAAGTACTTTTTGGAAATGTAGCGACCATTTTGGATTGAACTCACGACTTCGTCGTGACGTATGAGGGATTTAGGCCACTTTTCGAAAGAATGAGCACTCGCAAATTTGGAGCTCTTGGATTGTCGGCGTATGAAGAATTGAGGGTAACTTTTGCACACGGTGTCCGTTTTTGGCCCATAAGTACTTTTTAGAAATGTAGCGACCGTTTTGGACTGAACTCACTACTTCGTCGTGAGGTATGAGGGATTTCAGCCATTTTTGAAAGAATGAGCACTTTTATATTTGGAAGGCACGGATTTTCGGCGTTCGAAGCATTGAGCATAACTTTTACACACGATGTCCATTTTCGGCCCATAAGTACTTTATCGAAATATAACGAACGTTTTGGGTTGAACTCACCACTTCGTCTTGACGTACGAGGGATTTCGGCCACTTTTCGAAAGAATGAGCACTTGCATATTTGGAGAGCTTGGATTGTCGGCGTTCGAAGAATTGAGCGTAACCTTTGCACACGGTGTCCGTTTTGGGCCCATAAGTACTTTTTGAAAACGTAGCGACCGTTTTGGATTGAACTCAAAATTTCCTTGTGACGTATGAGAAATTTTGCCCATTTTTTGAAAGATTGAGCACTTGCATTTTTGGAGCGCTTGGATTGTCGGCGTTCTAGGAATTGAGCTTAACTTTCGTACACGGTGTCCGTTTTCGGCCCAGAAGTACTTTTTGGAAATGTAGCGACCATTTTGGATTGAACTCATGACTTCGTCGTGACGTAT
>NW_019238501.1:0-1915 GCF_002742605.1 Olea europaea var. sylvestris | reverse complement strand
TTTCTCGACTGTGTCGGAACGGGCTCAAATTTGACAGGTTTATCGAGAACAAAAATCGCGCCGGGTGTAATTTCGTCATTTTTGGCGACTGTGTCGGAATTGGCATAAATTTGACCTGTTGATCGGAATTAAAAACAGCGTCGGGGGGCAATTTTGTCATTTTTCTCGACTGTTTCGGAATTGGCTGAAATTTAGCAGTTTGATAGGAAATAAAAATCGCGCCGGCGGCAATTTCATCATTTTTCTCGACTCTGTCGGAATGGGCTCAAATTTGACAGATTGATCGGAAACAAAAATCGCGCCGGGGGCAATTTCGTCATTTTTCTCGACTGTGTCGGGATGGGCTCAAATTTGACAGGTTGATCGGAAACAAAAACCGCGCCGGGGGCAATTTCGTCATTTTTCTCATGTGTCCGAATGGGCTCAAATTTAACAGGGTGATCGGAAACAAAAATCGCGCCGGGGGCAATTTCGTCATTTTTCTCAACTGTGTCGGAATTGGCTCAAATTTAACAGGGTGATCGGGAACAAAAATCGCGCCGGGGGCAATTTCGTTATTTTTCGCGACCGTGTCGGAATAGGCTCAAATTTGACTGGTTGATCGGGAACAAAAATCGCTCCGGGTGTAATTTCGTCATTTTCCGCGACAGTGTCAGAATTGGCTTAAATTTGACTGGTTGATCGGAAACAAAAACCGCGCCGATGGCAATTAAATCATTTTTCGCTACTGTGTCGGAATGGTCTCAAATTTGATAAGTTGATCGGGTACAAAAATCGCGCAGGGTGTAATTTCGTCATTTTTCGCAACTGTGTCGAAATTGGCTAAAATTTGACTGGTTGATCGGAAACAAAAATCGCGCCGGGGGTAATTTCGTCATTTTTCTCTACTTTGTCCGAATTGACTGAAATTTGGCAGTTTGATCGGAAATAAAAATCGCGCCGGCGGCATTTCATCATTGTTCTCGACTGTGTCGGAATGGGCTCAAATTTGACAAATTGATCGGAAACAAAAATCACGCCGGGGAAATTTCGTCATTTTCCGCGACTGTGTCGAAATTGGCTAAAATTTGACAGGTTGATCGGAAACAAAAATCGCGCCGGGGGCAATTTCGTCATTTTTCTTGACCGTGTCGGAATAGCCTCAAATTTGACCGGTTGATCGGGAAAAAAAACCGCGCCGGTTGTAATTTCGTCATTTTCCGGGACTGTGTCGGAATTGGCTAAAATTTGACTGGTTGATCGGAAACAAAAATCGCGCCGGCGGTAATTTCGTTATTTTTCTAGACTGTGTCAGAACGGGCTCAAATTTGACAGGCTTATCGGGAATAAAAACCGTGCAGGGTGTAATTTCGTCATTTTTCGCGACTGTTTCGGAATTGGCTAAAATTTGAATGGTTGATCGGAAACAAAAATCTTGCCGAGGGCAATTTCGTCATTTTTCTCGACTGTGTCGGAATGGGCTCAAATTTGACAGGTCTATCGGAAACAAAAATCGCGCCGGGGGCAATTTCGTCATTTTTCGAGATTGTGTCGGAATAGGCTCAAATTTGACCGGTTGATCGGGAACAAAAATCGCACCGGGTGTAATTTCGTCATTTTCCGCGACTGTGTCGGAATTGGCTAAAGTTTGACAGTTTGATCGGAAACAAAAACCGCGCCGGGGGCAATTTCGTCATTTTTCTCGACTGTGTCGGAATTGGCTGAAATTTGGCAGTTTGATCGGAAATAAATATCGAGCCGGGGGCAATTTCGTCATTTTTCTCGACTGTGTCGGAATGGTCTCAAATTTGGCAGGTTGTTCGGGAACAAAAACAGCGCCGGGTGTAATTTGGTCATTTTTCTCGACTCTGTCGGAATGGGCTCAAATTTGACAGATTGATCGGAAACAAAAATCGCGCCGTGGAAATTTCGTCAT
>NW_019238500.1:0-1915 GCF_002742605.1 Olea europaea var. sylvestris | reverse complement strand
GTGGCTAAGTTGTAATTTCATTTGTATTTTGTAAGCATGACTTACAAATCACTATCATGTTCTCTAATAAAATTGAAATGTATTTTAATTTATTAAATAATGTTTTAATAATTCAGTATCACGTTAGATGCTGATTAGTACTGTTGCTAATGAATAGAATTATTCTTAATTTAGAGTTTCAGTTTAATTAAACACATGTTAATATGTTTGAATTTCATTGGTACACGAAGTCTATTTGATAAATTTGATAAACGATAAAATTAAGAATACATATCCAAGTAAAAGAGAAAGAGAAGTTCAATTAAACTATAATACACGTTATTCATAAAAAAGGCTCTATTAAATACCGTAACAAACTCAATTAAATTTATTTACTTAGAGTAGAATTGTCGGAAGTTCATGCGAGAGTTCGTGATCAGTTCCATAATGGAGAATCAACCCATGCAAACCAATGCTGTAAATAACTCCTTAATCTACCCGAATTTTGAAGCTTTGTGTTCCACTTTCATTAATGAACTTAGCGATGATGAATACTTCGAGAGTTTGCCTGCTGGCTATCGTTTTAAGCCTACTCATGATGAACTTATTGTTCATTACTTGATGAAAAAGATCAACCAAGAGATGCTGCCTCGCAATAAGATTAACGTCGTTAATCTATACGAGTTCAACCCAGAATTACTTGCTCGTAATTTCATTTATTGTACTCGTGTTTTATGTTTAAGAAGGAACTTTCTTTCTAATGATGATGACATTATTTCGTGTTATTTCATTCGCAGACGTATACAAGTCAAGTGGAGAGAACGAGTGGCTCTTTTTTACACCGAGGAGTAAAAAATACAAAAATGGCAAACGACCAAATCGAGCAGCAGGTAATGGATTTTGGAAAGCGTCAGGAGCCGACACTCTAGTCAAGCACAATGGTGTAGATGTTGGATCTCGAAAGACTTTGGTTTACTATACAGGAAAACCTCCAAAGGGTACAAAGACCTCTTGGATCATGCATGAATATACAGTGAATAATCCGCCACCAGTGCAACAATCGAGTGCAGATGACATGAAGGTGAATCTTTCTTTCTATCTATCTAAATAAATTCTTTGCAATTTTACAGGGTCGACATTACAAATATATTCCACTCTTTGCTCGAATTGTTTCTTGTAGTTGGACGATTGGGTTCTGTGTAGGATCAGAAAGAACGAGAATAGAAAGCGAAAAAGGGATGATCAGATTCAAGAACCAGATAATGACATTTATGAAGATGAAGGTGCATGTCACCAAGAAAATAAACGTAGAGCTGCTGAAGACGCCATCAATGTTGCACCAGAAAACATTTTGCCTTATAATAAATCCGAGATTGCAGTGGCCGATTGCTTTATCAACAATAATTATCAGAATCTCCCTAACGCGGATGTTCATAATACTCTATCTATTCCCCAACATCAGAACATAGTTACATACTGTAATCCCATTGTGCCACCAAATCATTCCATGGGAGGTTATGTTTACAGCCCATATCCAGTTAGATCTATGGCGGACGTGAAAGGAGGACCATATGGCCCATATCTGGAGCTCATTGGAATTCCAGAGACAAACATAAACGAGTTCTTTGGTTCGGTTCCTGGTAGACATTAGGAGAGCCCTGGATTGGACAGTACCGACTCACCAAATTCAGTTACTTTTATAGAGTTGTAGTTTTCTGGAGAACATCAAGTTTGTGTTTCACGAGGTTTAAGTATAAACATAGCATTTTCCTGCTTTTACTTGTTTACTTGAATTTGTTTCTATTCCAATTATATTGTTTAAATACTAAGATTTTTTTATCTAGTCATGAGTTGCTCCTGGGAACTTTCCAGCATAGTGTGATTGAGTACTGCAGATGCCAAGTCTATTGAAATATCCTATAAAATCAATTTGATT
>NW_019238499.1:0-1915 GCF_002742605.1 Olea europaea var. sylvestris | reverse complement strand
TATGTTTTAAGTAATTGCACGTAGTGATTTAGGATTGCATTTGGTACTTAGGGTAGCTATATTTTTTATATTTATTAATGAAAATTAATATTTTTTGTAATTTAACACAATTATTTATTTAGTAATTTATATTTTTGTAAAGTAAATAAATAAATAAATAATATTTCAAATATATAAATTATTAAGAATAAAAAGAGAAGAAAATGATTAAATACTGTTCATTTGGTGTAAGTTTTTGTGTAATGGTCGGAAATGAATTGTAGTTCAGTGCAAAATTGTGTAAATTTTGGTATGGGGTTAGAGATGGCCTTAAAGGTGCCGCAAAGGCCCCAAGTCTCTGCTAAAAATAAGAATAGGTTCAATTTGTAGCCAAGTCATTTAGATAATTCCATGTCGGGTCCCTCAATTTTGACTTTTATATCAATTTTGCCCCTCCATAAATTGCATCCCAAAGTCCTCACTTTTGGCACTTGTGCATTTTGGACGCAACTTCACAATTTTGGTCATTTTCTCCTCCTTCTTGCTTTGTTCTATTTCCTTGGGTAATTTTTGCCAATAAAATCACAAATTACCCACTTGTGAGTGAAAACCCATTCATTTAATGAATAATAAGTTTAGTTTAAATATTAAATAAGTGTGCAAAACACACTTATCAGAGAGCTTTGTTATGGAATGTGAGGTAGTATGATAACATAGCTAATATGGAAAGATTTGATGTGGGTATTAGGAAAGAATATCAATCCTGTGTATGGAAAATTTCAATACGTTTTTCTATATAGTACAATACCAAAGGTGGAGAGAATATTAAAAAAAAAAAAATACTCTTCCCCTTCTTCTCTTCTTACGTGTGCATACCCTAATTATAACATGGTATTAGAGCATCAATTATAGGCTTTGGTATTACCTCATTCCTCTAGACTTTTCCCCTTTTTTTTTCCTTTTCACCGGAGTATAGTTACCCTCGATCAAGGTGGTCTAGGAGTCAGAATTACCTGCGCTGTGATCAATTGTAACAGTCGAGTGGTTGTGCAGTGTTCAACGGAATTCCTTTGATGGTTTAATGATGGTTTTGTGGTGGGTGATGGTTTCGTGGTGATTAGACGGGTGTAGAAAGGGGGTTCTCCTACGGCGGTGTCATTTCTATTGAAGGTAGTGATCGGAGCCCTCAATTTTTGGTCGGCAAAACCTGAGTATATCCATTGCAGCTGATCTCATCAACGAAAGTTCTCAGTGGACTCCGATTGGTTTATGACTATAGGCTGTGTTTTGTTAAATTGACTTGGTTCTTCTCAATTTATTTCAGCTTGCTATTTGGGCTGACTAAATTGGGCTACTACTGTTGGATTCTAGTGATTATGTTGGGCTCGTTTTGTTATTCAATATATTTGGGCTGGCATATTTATGTTGGTTTTAGCTTAAATTTGTGGGTTAAATTGGGCTATAGCAATTATTTTTGTTTTGGGCTTATATGATTATTGTGCATTTCGATTTAATCTTGGGCTACGGTGTGCTTGGTTAATTGTTGAGTTGAATTCATTTAATTGAATAGTGAAATTTTGTGGGCTTATCATTGGGTTGCATTAGTTGGGCTACCTTGTTGGCTGATTGTGATTTGGGTCGACTATTGGACTGTTATAATATCATATATTTGACTATTTAATGTGCTAGGCTGATTCTTGAGCTGATTTGTATTGAGGTTGCTAAAATATTAACTTTGTGTTTTGCTTATAATGTTGAAATTGCCTGTCTTTGTGTTGGTTCACTGGATCTGTTGTAGGTTGTTTGGAGTTTTCGACAAGCTACGTCGACACCAACACCTTTGTGAAGTTGCTGTGTTCCATCTTTGGGAAACTATAGTCAATGTGATTGTGATTTTCAAGAGGACTCTAAGTTACCTCGGGATGAGTATGCTCAA
>NW_019238498.1:0-1915 GCF_002742605.1 Olea europaea var. sylvestris | reverse complement strand
GGAACAACACGTTTAACTAGAAAAAGGCAAAGTTGCATTGCACGCCTTTCTTTAGAAAGTGCTATGCGGGCCCATTTTAGAAAACACGAGATCAGACGTCGAGTGATTGGGACAAATCTTGTGGATCCCACTTTATTCAAAAATAAAACTTGACTCGGGCCTTTTGGTAAATCTAGCCCAGTCCATTTTTTACTTGGGCTAAGGGCCCATTATACCTCTCTTGGGAATGCAATATTCAGTTTGTTGAATCTTGGAATTTTAGTTTACCATCACCTCTTAACTGTCTACATGGACCTTCGATACTAAGCTGAATAAAATAAAATATAATAAAGGGGGTTTATTGTGTTGAACACATAGTTTTGAGATTCGATCTAGGCATTAACCTGAGCTAAGAGATGAATCACAAGGTTACTAGTTCAATCACAATTGATCCATCGACCAATTCCAAGTAAATATATCATCAATCATTTCTATTCTATAACAAGATATCACCACATAGACAAAACAATCCAAACGTAAAAATTTTAAACTATTCACAAGAAATCGTTGAATTATATGTTATATTGAATTAGGTTAGTACTTTATTATAACAATCACGTGGTTTTCAATGTTTTATGATCAATGGGTTTGCGAACCAACCTATTAAAGATATTCATATCAAATTTGCAATCGATTCACAAATTTTTAACCGAACAAATTGGTCTGAACTAAATTTATTCATTTAAAATTATCTTCAACGTGCCTCGCAAGTAGACCATCTCACTTTTGCACTACCAATTCTCTCATTTTTCTTGTACTTTGAATGGCATTGTTAATTTATTTTTTCACTCCCAAATATTTTAATAAAAAGACAAATAAAGCCATCTATATCTCTACATTCCCTCTCCTATCCCATGAACCACTCATCTTGTTTTAATCCCATGAATTTGAGAGGAACTTATCATCAATTCTTAGTACCTCATCACAACACCAACAAAAGGTTCAAATTTTCCCCAAGAAAATAATCAAAATATCAGGGCCCATAAATAATTTCCTCAAGGCCGGAAAACTATGAAGAAATCTGAAAATGAATCTGAAGTTGAAATTCTCAAGGCTGTGGCGCAAGCATGGCATGGACATTCCAGCAGTTCAAAGACAGCAACCTCGGAATTCGATGCCCGCAGGTTGAATTTCACGAACAAACCAACTAGATTCAAGCTTGAAGCAATGGGTGTGTATTCAAGAAAAGACAGCGTAAAATCTTGGGATTTTGGGCAGTCACTTTGGGATTCTTATGAGATTGTGACGGTGTCTAAAAGATTGGAAACTGGACTACTGTTGGAAAATCCATTTTCTGCATTGGACGAACAAAAATCTGCTGCGAAAAGGCGAAAAGAGAGTTCGAATAGTTTGAGGAATTTGTTCAATAGAACGTCTTCTAGGAGATTTAATGAAGACGATTTGCCAGAATAGTCAAGTTTTTATAGTGTGATTTTATCAGTTTTGCTTTCTAATTACATATAATTTCAATTTTGAGAAGGTAAACTCTCTTCATTTTCACCCTTGTCAAAGTGAATATGAAAAAATGAACTTTTTTTTTTAATTATTTTCTGACTGCCGTTTCATATTAAAAATGGAAGAAATCCTGCAATTTTTGCTTGTGACATGATCAGACAAGCTAATGTGCAATTGGTTGGACTAGATAGTACTGAACAGGACAAGGGACAATTGAGTCACGGACCTAGCAATCTTCCCCCACCCAGGTGGTCCAGCAGGATGGCCATAAGCTTTGTGTGGCTCATACTATCAAATGTGCATGCAAATATTTTTGCACTATACTTATCCAAAGTCCTATCTTTATGCTTATCTCAGGCTCGCTGGCCATATGGGCGGAAGGCTGGTCTGGGTCCTGCGATGGTTTTCTCCTCACGAACCC
>NW_019238497.1:0-1915 GCF_002742605.1 Olea europaea var. sylvestris | reverse complement strand
GGCCCAAAAAGGACAACGCGTGCAAAACTTACGCTCAATTCTTCGTAAGCCGACTCTCCAAGCGTTCCAAATATGCAAGTGCTTATTCTTTCGAAAAATGGCTGAAATCCCTCGTACGTCACGACAAAGTGGTGAGTTCAATCGAAAACGGTCGCCGCATTTCCAAAAAGTACTTATGGGCCTAAAACGAAGATCGTGTACAAAAGTTACGCTCAATTCTTCGTACGCCGACTCTCCAAGCATTCCAAATATGCAAGTGTTCATTCTTTCTAAAAATGGTTGAAATCCCTCGTAGGTCACAATGAAGTCGTGAGTTCAATCCAAAACGGTCGCTACATTTCTGAAAAGTACTTATGGGCCCAAAACGGACACCGTTTTCAAAAGTTACGCTCAATTCTTCGAACGCGGAAAATCCAAGCGCTCCAAATATTCAAGTGCTCATTCTTTCGAAAAATGGCCAAAATCCCTCTTACATCACGACGAAGTGCTGAGTTCAATCCAAAATGGCCGCTACTTTTCCAAAAAGTACTTATGGGCCCAAAACAGACACCGTGTGCAAAAGTTACGCCAAATTCTTCTTACGCCGACAATCCAAGCGTTCCAAATACGCAAGTGCTCATTCTTTCGAAAAATGGCCGAAATTCCTCGTACATCACGATGAAGTGGTGAGTTCAATCCAAAACGGTCGCTGCATTTACAAAAAGTACTTATGGGCCCAAAACGGAGATCGTGTGCAAAAGTTACGCTCAATTCTTCGTACGCCGACTCTCCAAGCGTTCCAAATATGCAAGTGCTCATTCCTTCTAAAAATGGTTGTAATCTCTCATACGTCACGATGAAGTCGTGAGCTCAATCCAAAACGGTCGCTACATTTCTGAAAAGTACTTATGGGCCCAAAACGGACGCCGTTTTCAAAAGTTACGCTCGATTCTTCGAACGCGGAAAATCCAAGCGCTCCAAATATGCAAGTGCTCATTATTTCGAAAAATGGCCAAAATCCCTCTTACGTCACGATGAAGTGCTGAGTTCAATCCAAAACGGTCGCTACTTTTCCAAAAAGTACTTATGGGCCCAAAACGAACACCGTGTGCAAAAGTTACGCTCAATTCTTCTTACGTCGACAATCCAAGCGTTCCAAATATGCAAGTGCTCATTCTTTCGAAAAATGACTGAAATCCCTCATACATCACAACGAAGTGGTGAGTACAATCCAAAACGGTTGCTATATTTCCAAAAAGTACTTATGTGCCCAAAACGGACACCGTGTGCAAAGGTTACGCTCAATTCGTCGTACACCGACAATCCGAGCAATCCAAATTTGAAAGTGCTCATTCTTTTGAAAAATGGTCGAAATCCCTCGTACGTCATGACGAAGTGGTGAGTTCAATCCAAAATGGTCGCTACATTTCCAAAAAGTACTTATGGGCCCAAAACGGACACCGTGTGCAAAAGTTACGCTAAATTCTTAGTACGCCGACTCTCCAAGCATTCCAACTATGCAAGTGCTCATTCTTTCGAAAAATGACCAAAATCCATCTTACGTCACGACGAAGTGGTGAGTTCAATCCAAAACGGTCGCTACATTTTCAAAAAGTACTTATGGGCCCAAAACGGAGATCGTGTGCAAAAGTTACGCTCAATTCTTCATACCCCCACTCTCCACGCGTTCCAAATATGCAAGTGCTCATTCATTCTAAAAATGGTTGAAATTCCTCGTACGTCACGATGAAGTCGTGAGTTCAATCCAAAATGGTCGCTACATTTCTGAAAAGTACTTATGGGCCAAAAATAGACGCCGTTTTCAAAAGTTACGCTCGATTCTTCGAACGCGAAAAATCCAAGCGCTCCAAATATGCAAGCGCTCATTCTTTCAAAAAATGGCAAAAATCCCTCTTACGTCACGACGAAGTGCTGA
>NW_019238496.1:0-1915 GCF_002742605.1 Olea europaea var. sylvestris | reverse complement strand
AAAAATCGAGCAGGTGGCAATTTCGTCATTTTTCGCGACTGTCTCGGAATGGGCCCAAATTTGACTGATCGATGGGAAACACAGATCGCGCCGGGGGCAATTTCGTCATTTTTCGCGATTGTGTCGGAATCGGCTAAAATTTGACAGATTAATCGAAAAAAAAATCGCGACGCGGGCAATTTCATCATTTCTCACGACGGCGTCGGAATGGGCTCAAATTTGACTGATTGATCGGAAAAAAAATTGCGCCGTGGGTAATTTCGTCATTTTTCGCAACGGTGTTGGAATGGGCCCAAATTTAGCCGATTGATCGGAAACAAAAATCGCGTCGGGGGCAATTTCGTCATTTTTCGTGATGGTGTCGGAATCGGCTAAAATTTGAAAGATTAATCGGAAAAAAATCGCGCCACGGGCAATTTCGTCATTTTTCGCGACGGCGTCGGAATGGGCTCAAATTTGACTGATTGATCGGAGAAAAATCCCGTCGAGGTAATTTCATCATTTTTCGCAACAGTGTCGGAATGGGCCCAAATTTGGCTGATTGATCGGAAACAAAAATCGCGCCGGGGGCAATTACGTTATTTTTCGGAACGGTGTCGGAATGGGCACAAATTTGACTGATTGATCGGAAAAAAAATCGCGACGAGTGCAATTTCGTCATTTTCGCGACATTGTCGGATTGGTCCCAAATTTGGCTGATTGATGGGAAACAAAAATCGCGCCGGGGCAATTTCCGCATTTTTCGTGACTGTCTCGGAATGGTCCCAAATTTGGCTGATTGATCGGAAAGAAAAATCGCGCCGGGGGCAATTTCGTTATTTTTCGCGATGGTGTCGGAATCGGCTAAAATTTGAGTGATTAATCGAAAAAAAATCGCGCCGCGGGTAATTTCGTCATTTCTCGCGACGGCTTCAGAATGGGCTCAAATTTGACTGATTGATCGGAAAAAAAAATTGCGTCGGGGGGAATTTCGTCATTTTTCACGACGGTGTCGGAATGGGCACAAATTTGACTGATTGATCAGAAATAAAAATCGCGTCGGGGGTAATTTCGTCGCTTTTCGCGACGGTGTCGGAATGGGCTGAAATTTGACTGGTTGATCGGAAACAAAATCGCGCCGGGGCAATTTCGTCATTTTTCGCGACGCTGTCGAAATCGACTAAAATTTGACTGATTGGACGGAAACAAAAATCGCGCCGGGGCAATTTCGTCATTTTTCGCGACGGTGTCGGAATCGGCTAAAATTTGACTGATTGATAGGAAACAAAAATCGAGCAGGTGGCAATTTCGTCATTTTTCGCGACTGTCTCGGAATGGGCCCTAATTTGACTGATCGATGGGAAACAAAAATCGCGCCGGGGGCAATTTCGTCATTTTTCGGGATGGTGTCAGAATCGGCTAAAATTTGACAGATTAATCGGAACAAAAAATCGCGCCACGGGCAATTTCGTCATTTTTCGTGACGGCGTCGGAATGGGCTCAAATTTGACTGATTGATCGGAAAAAAATCCCGTCGAGGAAATTTCGTCATTTTTCGCAACGGTGCTGGAATGGGCCCAAATTTGGCCGGTTGATCGGAAACAAAAATCGCGCCGGGGGCAATTTCGTCATTTGTCGCGACGTTGTCGGAATCGGCTTAAATGACAGATTAATCGGAAAAAATCGTGCCGGGGGCACTTTCGTCATTTTTCGCGACGGTGTCGGAATGGGCTCAAATTTGACTGATTGATCGGAAAAAAATCCCGTCGAGGTAATTTCGTCATTTTTCGCAACGGTGTCGGAATGGGCCAAAATTTGGCTGATTGATCGGAAACAAAAATGGCGCCGAGGGTAATTTCGTCATTTTTCGCAACGGTGTCGGAATGGGCACAAATTTGACTGATTGATCGGAAAAAAAATCGCGCCGAGCGCAATT
>NW_019238495.1:0-1916 GCF_002742605.1 Olea europaea var. sylvestris | reverse complement strand
GAAATGCTAGTCTTTTTCGATTGGAATCGAGCCAATGAAAAGTAGTTTTGATTTCATGATAACTTCGGGTTTGTTCTTTTTTGTCGAATTGCTTGTCTAATTCGATTAGAATCGAGCCAGTAGAAAGTGGTTTTCGATTTAAAGAAAACATCGGGTTTGTTCGTCTTTTGCAAATTGCTAGTCTAATTTGATTGGAATTGAGCCAATGAAAAAGTGGTTTTTCATTTCATGATTAGTTCGGGTTTGTTCATTTTTGGCGAATTGCTAGTCTAGTTCGATTGGAATCGAGGCAATGAAAAGGGGTTTTTGATTTCATGATAACTTCGGGTTTGTTCTTTTTTGTCGAAATGCTAGTCTGATTCGATTGGAATCGAGCCAACGAAAAGTGGTTTTGGATTTCATGATAACTTCGAGTTTGTTCGTTTTCGACGAATTGCTAGTCTAATTTGATTGGAATCGAGCCAATGAAAAGTGGTTTTTGATTTCATGATAACTTCAAGTTTGATCGTTTTTGGCGAATTGCTTGTCTAATTCGATTAGAATCGAGCCAATGAAACGTGGCTTTCGATTTCATGATGACATCGGGTTTGTTCGTCTTTGGCAATTTGCTAGTCTAATTCGTTCGGAATCGAGCCAATGAAATGTGATTTTGATTAAATGATAACTTCGGGTTTGTTCATTTTTGGGGAATTACTAGTCTAATTCGATTGGAATCGAGCCAATGAAAAGTGGGCTTTCGACTTCATGATAACTACGATTTTGTTCGTTTTAGGCGAGTTGCTAGTCTAATTCGATTGGAATCGAGCCAATGAAAAGTGGGCTTTCGATTTCATAATAACTACGATTTTGTTCGTTTTAGGCGAGTTGCTAGTCTAATTCGATTGGAATCGAGCCAATGAAAAGTGGTTTTGATTTCTTGATAACCTCGAGTTTGTTCATTTTTGGCGAATTGCTAGTCTAATTCGATTGGAATCGAGCTAATGAATAGAGGCTTTCGATTTCCTGATAACTTCTGGTAATTCGATTGGAATCAAGCTAATGGAAACAGGCTTTCGATTTCATGATAACTTCGAGTTCATTCGTTTTAGACGAGTCGCTTGTTTGATTCCATTGGAATCGAGCCAATGAAAAGTAGCTTTTGATTTCATGATAACTTCGGGTTTGATCATTTTCGGCTAATTGCTAGACAAATTCGATTGGAAATGAGCTAATGAAAAGTGGTTTTGATTTCATGATAACTTTGGGTTTGTTCATTTTTTGCCAATTGCTAGTCTAATTCGATTGGAATCGAGCCGATGAAAAGTTGCATTCGATTTCATGATAAGGTCGGGTTGTTTCGTTTTTTTGAGAAATGCAAGTCTAATTCTATTGGAATCGAGCCAATGAAAAGTGGTTTTCATTTTCATGATAACTTCGGGTTTGCCCGTTTTAGGCGAGTTGCTAGTCTAATTCGATAGGAATCAAGCTAATGAAAAGTGGTTTTGATTTCATGATAACTTCGGGTTTGTTCATTTTTGGCGAATTGCTAGTCTAATTCGATTGGAATCGAGCCAATGACAAGAGGCTTTCGATTTCATGATAAATTCGAGTAATTCGATTGGAATCGAGCCAATGAAAAGTGGCTTTCGATTTCATGATAACTTCGAGTTCGTTCATTTTAGACGAGTTGCTGGTCTGATTCCATTGGAGGGTTTGTTCATTTTAGGCGAGTTGCTAGTCCAATTCGATTGGAATCGAGCCAACGAAAAGTGGTTTTCGATTTCATGATTACTTCGGGTTTTTCATTTTAGGTGAGTTGCTAGTCTAATTCGATTGGAATCGAGCCAATGAAATTTTGTTTTGATTTCATGATAACTTCGGGTTTGTTAGTTTTTGGCGAATTGCTAGTCTAATTCGAATGGAATCTAGCCAATGAA
>NW_019238494.1:188026-287907 GCF_002742605.1 Olea europaea var. sylvestris | reverse complement strand
AAAAGGGGGAAAGAAATATTACCATAGATAACAAAAGATAACTTAAAATTGAAATTTGGAAAGGAAAATAGCTAATTTTGGCCCCGAAATTGACACCCCCCGAGCATAGCTGGGTGGTCACGACCTGCGCGCTGAAGAGAGCTTTCCGAATTGGGGTCACAATAGTGATTCCGATAACCATAGCCAAAGTTATGGCCAAATTACCAAAGACGCGTCAAATTTCCCCAATTAAGGAAATAATTGCGATTACTGATGTCGGGTAGGATAGTGATTAACCTATGGGCTTGTTGTAGTAGATGATTCGCAAGAAAAAAACAATAGAAAACGCTCGAAAACCATAGAAAATACGCCGAAATCAACTCAATATTATTAATAATGTAGAATGACCAAAATTAACCCACAAGCCGGGTTAAATATCTGCGAAATACTAAATTACGTGAAAATTTAAAAAAATGGCAAAATCCTGAAATTAGACCAAAATAAAATATTAAGTAACAAAAGTAGGTTGCCAAAAATTTGGCTCAATTCGAGTTTTCAAACATATGGAAAAAGGGAAACGAAATATTATCATAAATAGCAAAAAATAACTTAAAATTGAGTTTTGAAAAGGAAAATAGTGGATTTTGGGCTCGAAATTGACGTCCACAGAGCATAGCTGGTGGCCACGATGTGCATGCCGAATAGAGCTTTTCGGATTGGGGTGATAATAGCGATTTCGATAACCGTAGCCAAAGTTATCACCAAATTACCAAAGACACGTCAAATTTCCCCAATTAAGGAAATAATTGAGATTATTGACATGGGGTACGATAGTGATTATCCTATTAGCTTGTTGTAGCAGTTGTTTCGCAAAAAAAGAAGAAACAGTAAACGTTTAGAAACCATGGAAAATTCTCTGAAGTCAACTCAATATTATTAATAATGCAGAATGACCAAAATTAACCTACAAGCCGGATTAAATAGCTGCGAAATACGAAATTACGGGAAAATTACCAAAAATAGCAAAATCCAGAAATTATACCAGAATAAAATATTAAGTAAAAGAAGTAGGTTGCCAAAAAGTTGGCTCAATTTGAGTTTTCTTACATATGGAAAAAGGGAAACAAAATGCTACCATAAATAGCAAAAAATAACTTAAAATTGAGTTTTGGAAAGGGAAACTACAGATATTGGGCTTGAAATTGACGCCCACCGAGCATAGCTGGGAGGAAGCGACATGCGCGCCGAAGATAGCTTTCCAGATTGGGGTCACAATAACGATTCCGATAATCGTAGCCAAAGTTATGACCAAATTACCTAAGACACGTAAACTTTTCCCAATTAAGGAAATAATTGCGATTATTGACGCGGGGTAGGATAGTGATTATCCTATTGGCTTGTTTTAGCAGATGATTCGCAAGAAAGAAACGACAGAAAACATCTAAAAACCAGAGAAATTTCTCTAAAATCAACTCAATATTATTAGTAATGCAGAATGACCAAAATTAACCCCCAAGTCAGGTTTAATAGCTGCGAAATACGAAATTATCGAAAAATTACCAAAAATGGCAAAATCTCGAAATTATGCCGGAATAAAATATTAAGTAAAAGAAGTAGGTTGCCAAAAATTTGGCTCAATTCGTGTTTTCTTACATATGGAAAAAGGGAAACGAAATATTACCGTAAATAACAAAAAATAACTTAAAATTGAGTTTTGGAAAGGGAAACTGCGGATTTTGGGCTCGAAATTGACACCCACCGAGCATAGCAAGTTGCCAGCGATGTGCGCGTCGAAGAGAGCTTTCCGGATTGGGGTCATAATAACGATTCCGATAACCGTAGGCAAAGTTATGACCAAATTACTAAAGACGCGTCAAATTCCCCCAATTAAGGAAATAGTTACAATTACTAACGCCAGGTAGGATAGTGATTAACCTATTGGCTTGTTGTAGTAGATGATTCGCGAGAAAGAAATAATAGAAAACAACCAAAAACCCTAGAAAATACTTTGAAATCAACTTAATATTATTAATAATGCTGAATGACCAAAATTAATCCACAAGCCCGGTTAAATAGCTGCGAAATACGAAATTACGAGAAAATTACCAAAAATGGCAAAATCCCGAAATTATACCAGAATAAAATATTAAGTAAAAGAAGAAGGCTGCAAAAAATTTGGTTCAATTTGAGTTTTCTAATATATGGGAAAAGGGAAATGAAATATTACCGTATATAGCAAAAAAAAAAACTTAAAATTAAGTTTTGGAAAGAAAAATAGCGGATTTTGGGCTCGAAATTGACGCCCACTGAGCATTACTGGTGGCCACGACGTGCGCGCCGAAAAGAGCATTCCAGATTGGGGTCATAATAGCGATTTCGATAACCCTAGCCAATGTTATGGCCAAATTACCAAAAACGCGTCAAATTCCCCCAATTAAGGAAATAATTACGATTACTGACGCCTTGTAGGATAGGGATGATCCTATTGCCTTCTTGTAGCAGATGATTTGCAAGAAAGAAACGACAAAAAATGCCCCAAAACCAGAGAAAATACTCTGAAATCAACTCAATATTATTAATAATGTAGAATGACCAAAATTAACCCACAAGCCGGGTTAAATAGCTGGGAAATACGAAATTATGGGAAAATTACCAAAAATGGCAAAATCACGAAATTATACCATAGTAAAATATTAAGTAAAAGAAGTAGGTTGCCAAAAATTTGGCTCAATTCGAGTTTTCTAACATTGGAAAAAGGGAAACGAAATATTTACCATAAATAGCAAAAAAAACCTGAAATTGAGTTTTGAAAAGGAAAACAGCGAATTTCGGGCTCGAAATTGACGGCCAGCGAGCATAGCTGGGTGGCCACAACCTGCGTACTGAAGAAAGCTTTCCGGATTGGGGTCACAATAGCGATTCCGATAACTGTTGCCAAGTTTATGGCCAAATTACCAAATACGCGTCAAATTCTCCCAATTAAGAAAATAATTGCGATTACTGGCACCGGGTAGGATCCTATTGGCTTGTTGTAGCAAATGATTCGCAAGAAAGAAACGACAGAAAACGCCCAAAAAAGTGAGAAAATACTATGAAATAAACTCAAAATTATTAATAATACAGAATGACCAAAATTAACCCACAAGCTAGGTTAAATAGCTGCGAAATACGAAATTATGGGAAAATTACTAAAAATGATAAAATCCCAAAATTATACTCGAAAAAATATTAAGTAAAAGAAATAGGTTGCCAAAAATTTGGCTCAATTCTAGTTTTCTAACATATGGAAAAAGGGAAACAAAATATTACCACAAATAGCAAATAATAACTTAAAATTGAATTTTGGAAAGGAAAATAGCGGATTTGGGCTCGAAATTGAAGCCCACCAAGCATAGCTGGGTGGCCACGACCTGCGCGCCGAAGAGAGCTTTCCGGATTGGGGTCACAATAGCGATTCCGATAATCGTAGCCAAAGTTATGGCCAAATTACTAAAGACGCGTCAAATTCCCCCAATTAAGGAAATAATTACGATTACTAACGCCGGGTAGGATAGTGATTAACCTATTTGCTTGTTGTAGTAGATGATTCGCAAGAAAGAAATAATAGAAAACGACCAAAAACCCTAGAAAATACTTTGAAATCAACTCAATATTATTAATAATGCTGAATGACCAAAATTAATCCACAAGCCGGGTTAAATAGCTGCGAAAAACGAAATTACGGGAAAGTTACCAAAAATGGCAGAATCCCAAAATTATACCAGAATAAAATATTAAGTAAAAGAAGAAGGTTGCAAAAAATTTGGCTCAATTTGAGTTTTCTAATATATAGGAAAAGGGAAATGAAATATTACCATATATAGCAAAAAATAACTTAAAATTAAGTTTTGGAAAGAAAAACAGCGGAATTTGTGCTCGAAATTGACGCCCACTGAGCATTACTGGTGGCCACGACGTGTGCGCCGAAGAGAGTTTTCCAGATTGGGGTCATAATAGCGATTTCGATAACCCTAGCCAATGTTATGGCCAAATTACAAAAAACGCGTCAAATTCCCCCAATTAAGGAAATAATTACGATTACTGACGCCTTGAAGGATAGGGATGATCCTATTGCCTTCTTGTAGCAGATGATTTGCAAAAAAGAAACGACAGAAAATGTCCAAAAATCAGAGAAAATACTCTGAAATCAACTCAATATTATTAATAATGCAGAATGACCAAAATTAACCCCACAAACCGGGTTAAATAGCTGGGAAATACGAAATTATGGGAAAATTACCAAAAATGAAAAAATCACGAAATTATACCAGAGTAAAATATTAAGTAAAAGAAGTAGGTTGCCAAAAATTTGGCTCAATTCGAGTTTTCTAACATTGGAAAAAGGGAAACGAAATATTACCATAAATAACAAAAAATAACTTGGAATTGAGTTTTGAAAAGGAAAACAATGAGTTTCGGGCTCGAAATTGATGCCACCGAGCATATCTAGAGGCCACGACTTGTACGCCGAAGAGGGCTTTCCGGATTGGGTTCATAATAGCGATTCCAAGAATCGTAGGTAAAGTTATGACCAAATTACGAAAGACACTTAAAATTTCCCCTATTAAGGAAATAATTGCGATTACTGACACGAGGTAGGATAGTGGTTATCCTATTGGCTTGTTGTAGCAGATGATTCGCAAGAAAGAAACGACAGAAAACGTCCAAAAACCAGAGAAAATTCTCTAAAATCAACTCAATATTATTAATAATGCATAATGACCAAAATTAACCCACAATCAGGGTAAAATAGTTACGAAATACGAAGTTATTGGAAAATTACCAAAAATGACAAAATTTTGGATACCAGAATAAAATTTTAAGCAAAAGAAATAAGTTGCCAAAATTTTGGCTCAATTTGAGTTTTCTAACATATGGAAAAAGGGAAACGAAACATTACCATAAATAGCAAAAAAAACTTAAAATTGAGTTTTGGAAAGGAAAACAACGAATTTCGGGCTCAAAATTGACGCAATCGAGCATAGCTGGAGGCCACGACTTGTGCGCCGAAGAGGGCTTTCCTGATTGGGGTCATAATAACGATTCCGAGAACCGTAGCCAAAGTTATGACCAAATTACCAAAGACACGTCAAATTTCCCCAATTAGGGAAATAATTGCGATTACTGACGCGTGGTAGGATAGTGATTATCCTATTGGCTTGTTGTAGCAGATGATTTGCAAGAAAGAAACAACAGAAAATGTCCAAAAACCAGAGAAAATTCTCTAAAATCAACTCAATATTATTAATAATGCAAAATGACCAAAATTAACCCACAAGCTGGGTTAAATAGCTGCGAAATACGAAATTATGGGAAAATTACAAAAATGGCAAAATTCCTAACTTATACCAGAATAAAATATAAAGTAAAAGAAGTAGGTTGCCAAAAATTTGGCTCAACTCGAGTTCTCTAACATATGGAAAAAGGGGAACGAAATATAACCATAAATAGCAAAAAGTAACTTAAAATTGAAATTTGGAATGGAAAACAGCAAATTTTGGGCTCGAAATTGACGCCCACCGAGCATAGCTGGGTGGCCACGATGTGTGCGCCGAAGAGAGTTTTCCGGATTGGGGTCATAATAGCAATTCCGATAACCGTAGCCAAAGTTATGGCCAAATTATCAAAGAGGCGTCAAATTACCCCAATTAAGGAAATAATTGCGATTACTGACGTCGGGTAGGACAGTGATGATCCTATTGGCTTGTTGTGCAGACGATTCGTAAGAAAGAAACGATAGAAAATGACTAAAAACAAGAAAATACTCTGAAATCAACTCAATATTATTAATAAGGCAGAATGACCAAAATTAACCTACAAGCTGTGTAAAATAGCTGCAAAATACGAAATTATGGGAAAATTACCAAAAATGGCAAAATCTCAAAATTATATCAGCATAAAATATTAAGTAAAAGATGTAGGTTGCTAAAAATTTGGTTCAATTCGAGTTTTCAAACATATGGAAAAAGGGAAACGAAATATTACCAGAAATAGCCAAAAATAACTTAAAATTGAGTTTTTGAAAGAATAATAGAGGATTTTGGGCTTGAAATTGACGCCCACCGAGCATAGCTGAGTGGTCATGACGTGCGCGTCGAAGAGAGCTTTCCGAATTGGGGTCATAATTACGATTTCGATAATCATAGCCAAAGTCATGGCCAAATTACCAAAGACACGTCAAATCCCCCAATTAAGGAAATAATTGCGATTACTAACGTCGGGTAGGACAGTGATTATCCTATTGGCTTGTTGTAGCAGATGATTCGCAAAGAAACAACAGAAAACTCCCAAAAACCAGAGAAAATACTCTGAAATCAACTCAATATTATTAATAATGCAGAATGACCAAAATTAACCCACAAGTCGGGGTAAATAGCTGCGAAATACGAAATTATGGGAAAATTACCAAAAATTGCAAAATTTCGAAATCATACCAGAATAAAATATTACATAAAAGAAGCAGGTTGCCAAAAATTTAGCTCAAGTCGAGTTTTCTAACATTGGAGAAAGGGAAACGAAATATTACCATAAATAGCAAAAAAAACATGAAATTGAGTTTTGAAAAGGAAAACAGGGAATTTCGGGCTCGATAGACCACGATGTGCGCGCCGAAGAGAGCTTTCCGGATTGGGGTCATAATAGCGATTTCGATAACCGTAGCCAAAGTTATGGCCAAATTACTAAAGACATGTCAAATTCCCCCAATTGAGGAAACCGTAGCAGATGATTCGCAAGAAAGAAACGACAGAAAATGCCCAAAAAGTGAGAAAATACGCGGAAATAAACTTAAAATTATTAATAATACAGAATGATCAAAATTAACCCACAAGCCAGGTTAAATAGCTGCGAAATACGAAATTATGTGAAAATTACCAAAAATGGTAAAATCCTGAAATTATACCAGAAAAAATATTAAGTAAAAGAAATAGGTTGCCAAAAATTTGGCTCAATTCTAGTTTTCTAACATATGGAAAAAGGGAAATGAAATATTACTATAGATATCAAAAAATAACATAAATTGAATTTTGGAAAGGAAAACAGCGAATTTTGGGCTTGAAATTGAAGCCCACTGAGCATAGTTGGGTCGCCACAACCTGCGCGCCGAAGAGAGCTTTCCGGATTGGGGTCACAATAGCGATTCTGATAACCGTAGCCAAAGTTATGTCCAAATTACTAAAGACGCGTTAAATTCCCCCAATTAAGGAAATAATTACGATTACTGACGCCGGGTAGAATAGTGATTAACCTATTGGCTTGTTGTAGTAGATGATTCGCAAGAAAGAAACGATACTCTGAAATCAACTCAATATTATTAATAATGCAGAATGACCAAAATTAATCTACAAGCCGAGTTAAATAGCTGCGAAATACGAAATTACTTGAAAATTACCAAAAATGGCAAAATCCCGAAATCATACCAGAATGAAATATTAAGTAAAAGAAGAATGTTGCAAAAAATTTGGCTCAATTCGAGTTTTCTAATATATGGAAAAAGGGAAACGAAATATTACCATATATAGCAAAAAATAACTTAAAATTGAGTTTTGGAAAGGAAAATAGCGGATTTGGGCTCAAAATTGATGCCCACCAAGCATTACTAGTGGCCACGACGTGCGCGCCGAACAGAGCTTTTCGGATTGGGGTCATAATAGCGATTTTGATAACCCTAGCCAATGTTATGGCCAAATTACCAAAAACGCGTCAAATTCCACCAATTAAGAAAATAATTACGATTACTAACGCCTTGTAGGATAGGGATGATCCTATTGGCATGCTGTAGCAGATGATTTGCAAGAAAGAAACGACCGAAAATGCCCAAAAACCAGAGAAAATACTTTGAAATCAACTCAATATTATTAATAATGCAAAATGACCAAAATTAACCCAGACAAGCTAGGTTAAATAGCTAGGAAATATGAAATTATGGGAAAATTACCAAAAATGGCAAAATCACGAAATTATACCAAAGTATAATATTAAGTAAAAGAAGTAGGTTGCCAAAAATTTGGCTCAATTCGAGTTTTCTAACATTGGAAAAAGGGAAACAAAATATTACCATAAATAGCAAAAAATAACTTGAAATTGAGTTTTGGAAAGGAAAACAGTGAATTTCGGGCTCGAAATTGATGCCACCGAGCATAGCTGGAGGCCACGACTTGTGTGCCGAAGAGGGCTGTCCGGATTGGAGTCATAATAGCGATTCTGAGAACCGTAGACAAAGTTATGACCAAATTACCAAATACACGTAAAATTTCCCCAATTAAGGAAATAATTGCGATTACTGACGCGGAGCAGGATAGTGATTATCCTATTGGCTTGTTGTAGCAGATAATTCGTAAGAAAGAAACGACAGAAAAAGTCCAAAAACAAGAAAAAATTCTCTAAAATCGACTCCATATTATTAATAATGCATAATGACCAAAATTAACCCACAAGTCGGGTTAAATAGCTGCGAAATACGAAATTATTGGAAAATTACCAAAAATGGCAAAATTCCTAATACCATAATAAAATTTTAAGTAAAAGAAATAAGTTGCCAAAAATTTGGCTCAATTCGAGTTTTCTAACAAATCGAAAAAGGGGAGTGAAATATTACCATAAATAGCAAAAAAAAAAACTTAAAATTGAAATTTGAAAAGGAAAACAGCTAATTTTGGGCACGAAATTGACGCCCACGGAGCATTGCTGGTGGCCACGACGTGTGCGCAGAAGAGAACTTTCCGAATTGGGGTCATAATCGCGATTCCGATAACCCTAGACAATGTTTTGGCCAAATTACCAAACACGCGTCAAATTCCTTCAATTAATGAAATAATTACGATTACTGACGCCTTGTAGGATAGGGATGATCCTATTGGCTTGTTGTAGCAGATGATTTGCAAGAATGAAACGACCGAAAACGCCCAAAAACTAGAGAAAATTCTCTGAAATCAACTAAATATTATTAATAATACAGAATGACCAAAATTAGATCACAAACCGGATTAAATAGCTGCGAAATACGAAATTACGGGAAAATTACCAAAAATGACAAAATCTCGAAATTATACAAGAATAAAATATTAAGTAACAGAAGTAGGTTGCCAAAAATTTAGCTCAATTCGAGTTTTCTAACATATGAAAAAAGGGAAACGAAACATTATCGTAAATAGCAAAAAATGACTTAAAATTGAGTTTTGGAAAGGAAAACAGCGAATTTTGGGCTCGAAATTACCGCCCCCCGAGCATAACTGGAGGCCACGACTTGTGCGCCGAAGAGGGCTTTTCGGATTAGGGTCAGAATAGCGATTCCGAGAACCATAGCCAAAGTTATGACCAAATTACCAAAGACTCGTCAAATTTCCCCAATTAAGGAAATAATTGCGATTACTGACGCGGGGTAGGATAGTGTTTATCCTATTGGCATGTTGTAGCAGATGATTCGCAAGAAAGAATCAACAGAAAATGTCCAAAAACCAGAGAAAATTCTCTAAAATCAACTCAATATTATTAACAATGCAGAATGACCAAAATTAACTCACAAGCCAGGTTAAATAGCTGCGAAATACGAAATTATTGGAAAATTACCAAAAATGATAAAATTCCGAATACCAGAATAAAATTTTAAGTAAAAGGAATAAGATGCCAAAAATTTGGCTCAATTCGAGTTTTTTAACAAATGGAAAAAGGGGAACGAAATATTGCCATAAATAGCAAAAAAAAACTTAAAAATGAAATTTGGAAAGGAAAACAGCAAATTTTGGGCTCAAAATTGACGCCCACCGTGCATATTTGGGTAGCCACGAACTGCGCGCCGAAGAGAGCTTTCCGGATTGGGGTCAAAATAGCGATTCCGATAATCGTAGCCAAAGTTATGGCCAAATTACCAAAAAAGCGTCAAATTTCCCTAATTAAGGAAATAATTGCGATTATTGACGCTAGGTAGGATAGGGATTATTCTATTGGCTTGTTGTAGCAGATGATTCGCAAGAAAAAAACTACAGAAAACGCCCAAAAACCTGATAAACTACTCTGAAATTAACTCAATATTATTAATAATGCAGAATGATCAAAATTAACCCACAAGCCGGGTTAAATAGCTGCGAAATACGAAATCACGGGAAAATTACCAAAAATGGCAAAATTTCGAAACTATACCAGAATAAAATATTAAGTAAAAGAAGTAGGTTGCCAAAAATTTGGCTCAACTCGAGTTTTCTAACATATGGAAAAGGAGAACAAAATATTAGCATAAACAGCAAAAAATAACTTAAAATTGAAATTTAGAATGGAAAGTAGCAAATTTTGGGCTCGAAATTGACGCCCACCGAGCATAGCTGGGTGGCCACGACCTATGCGCCGAAGAAAGCTTTCCGGATTGGGGTCACAAAAGTAATTCCGATAACCGTAGCTGAGGTTATGGCCAAATTATCAAATACGCATCAAATTCTCCCAATTAAGGAAATAATTGCGATTACTGACGCCGGGTAGGATAGGGATGACCCTATTGGCTTGTTGTAGCAGATGATTCGCAAGAAAGAAATGATAGATGACGCCCAAAAACCAGATAAAATACTCTGAAATCAACTCAATATAATTAATAACGCAGAACGACCAAAATTAATCCACAAGCTGGGTAAAATAGCTGCGAAATATGAAATTATGGGAAAATTACCAAAAATGGCAAAATCCTGAAACTATACCATAATAAAATATTAAGTAAAAGAAGTAGGTTGCCAAAAAATTTGGCTCAATTCGAGTTTTCTAACATATGGAAAAAGGGAAACGAAATATTACCATAAATAGCAAAAAATAACTTAAGATTGTGTTTTGGAGCGGAAAACAGCGAATTTTGGGCTCGAAATTGATGGCCACAGAGCATAGCAGGGTGGCCAAGACGTGAGCGCCGAAGAGAGCTCTCCGGATTGGGGTCATAATAGCGATTCCGATAACCGTAGCCAAAGTTATGGCCAAATTACCAAAGACGCATCAAATTTCCCAAATTAAGGAAATAATTGCTATTATTGACGCCGTGTAGGACAATGATTATCCTATTTGCTTGTTGTAGCAGATGATTCGCAAGAAGAAAACGACAGAAAACGTCCAAAAACTAAAGAAAATACTCTGAAATCAACTCAATATTATTAATAATGCAGAGTGAAAATAATTAACTCGCAAGTCGGGTTAAATAGCTGCGAAATACGAAATTAAGGGAAAATTACCAAAAACGGCAAAATCTCGAAATTATACCCAAATAAAATATTAAGTAAAAGAAGTAAGTTGCCAAAAATTTGGCTCAGCTCGAGTTTTCTAACATATGGAAAAATGGGAACGAAATATTACCATAAATAGCAAAAAAACTTAAAATTGAAATTTGGAATGAAAAACAGCAAATTTTGGGCTCGAAATTGATGCCCACCGAGCATAGCTGGGTGGCCACGACCTGCGCGCCGAAGAAAGCTTTCCGGATTGGGGTCACAATAGCGATTCCGATAACCGTAGCCAAGGTTATGGTCAATTTACCTAATCTGCGTCAAATTCTCCTAATTAAGGAAATAATTGCGATTACTGACGCCTGGTAGGATAGGGATGATCCTATTGGCTTGTTGTAGCAGATGATTCGCAAGAAAGAAATGACAGAAAAGCCCAAACACCAGAGAAAATACTCTGAAATCAGCTCAATATTATTAATAATGCAGAATGACCAAAATTAACCCACAAGCCGGGTTAAATAGCTGCGAAATACGAAATTACGGGAAAATTACCGAAAATGGCAAACTCCTGAAACTATACCAGATTAAAATATTAAGTAAAAGAAGTAGGTTGCCAAAAAATTTAGCTCAAGTCGAGTTTTCTAACATATTAAAAAGGGAAAAGAAATATTACCAAAAATAGCAAAAAATAACTTAAAATTGAGTTTTGGAATGGAAAACAGTGAATTTTGGGCTCGAAATTAAAGGCCACCAAGCATAGCTAGGTGGCTACGACGTGCGCGCCGAAGAGAGCTTTTCGGATTGGTATCATAATAGCGATTCCGATAACCGTAGCCAAAGTTATGGCCACATTACCAAAGACGCGTCAAATTTCCCCAATTAAGGAAATAATTGCGATTACTGACGTCGGGTAGGACAGTATTTATCCTATTTGCTTGTTGTAGCAGATGATTCGCAAGAAAGAAACGACAGAAAACGTCCAAAAACCAAAGAAAATACTCTGAAATCAACTCAATATTATAAATCATGCAGAATGAACAAAATCAACTCACAAGTTGGGTTAAATAGCTGCGATGTACGAAATTACAAGAAAATTACCAAAAATGACAAAATCCAGAAAATATACCAGAATAAAATATTAAGTAAAAGAAGTAGGTTGCCAAAAATTTGGCTCAACTCGAGTTTTATAACATATGGAAAAAGGGGAACGAAATATTACCATAAATAGCAAAAAATAACTTAAAATTGAAATTTGGAATGGAAAACAGTGAATTTTGGGCTCGAAATTAAAGGCCACCAAGCATAGCTAGGTGGCCAAGACGTGCGCGCCGAAGAGAGCTTTCCGGATTGGTGTCATAATAGCGATTCCGATAACCGAAGCCAAAGTTATGGCCAAATTACCAAAGACGCGTCAAATTTCCCCAATTAAGGAAATAATTGCGATTACTGACGTCGGGTAGGACAGTATTTATCCTATTTGCTTGTTGTAGCAGATGATTCGCAAGAAAGAAACCACAGAAAACGTCCAAAAACCAAAGAAAATACTCTGAAATCAACTCAATATTATAAATCATGCAGAATGAACAAAATCAACTCACAAGTCGGGTTAAATAGCTGCGATGTACGAAATTACAAGAAAATTACCAAAAATGACAAAATCTCGAAAATATACCAGAATAAAATATTAAGTGAAAGAAGTAGGTTGCCAAAAATTTGGCTCAACTCGAGTTTTATAACATATGGAAAAAGGGGAACGAAATATTACCATAAATAGCAAAAAATAACTTAAAATTGAAATTTGGAATGAAAAACAACAAATTTTGGGCTCGAAATTGACGCCCACCGAGCATAGCCAGGTGGCCACAACCTGCGCGCCGAAGAAAGCTTTCCAGATAGGGGTCACAATAGCGATTTTGATAACCATAGCCAAGGTTATGGCCAAATTACCTAATCCGCGTCAAATTCTCCCTATTAAGGAAATAATTGTGATTACTGACGCCGGGTAGGATAGGGATGATCCTATTGGCTTGTTGTAGCAGATGATTCGCAAGAAAGAAACGACAGATGACGCCTAAAACCAGATAAAATACTTTGAAATCAACTCAATATTATTAATAATGTAGAATGACCAAAATTAACCCACAAGCCGCGTTAAATAGCTGCGAAATACGAAATTATGAGAAAATTACCAAAAATGACAAAATCCTAAAACTATACCAGAATAAAATATTAAGTAAAAGAAGTAGGTTGTCAAAAAATTTGGCTCAATTCGAGTTTTCTAACATATGGAAAAAGGGAAATGAAATATAACCATAAATAGCAAAAAATAACTTAAAATTGAGTTTTGGAACCGAAAAAAGCGAATTTTGGGCTTGAAATTGATGCCCACCGAGCATAGCTGGTGGCCACGACCTGCACGCAGAAGAAAGCTTTTCGAATTGGGGTCACAATAGCGATTCCGATAACTGTAGGCAAAGTTATGACCAAATTACCAAAGACAACCCAAATTTCCCCAATTAAGGAAATAATTGCGATTATTGATGCGGGGTAGGATAGTGATTATCATATTAGCTTGTTGTAGCAGATGATTCACAAGAAAGAAACGACAGAAAACGTCCAAAAACCAGAGAAAGTTCTCTAAAATCAACTCAATATTATTAATAATGCAGAATGACCAAAATTAACCCACAAGCCGGGTTAAATAGCTGCAAAATACGAAATTATTGGAAAATTACCAAAAATGGCAAAATTCCGAATACCAGAATAAAAGTTTAAGTCAAAGAAGTAGGTTGCCAAAAATTTGGCTCAAAACGAGTTTCCTAACATATAGAAAAAGGGGGACGAAATATTACCATAAATAGCAAAAAATAACATAAAATTGAAATTTAGAATGGAAAACAGCAAATTTTGGGCTCCAAATTGACGCCCACCGAGCATAGCCAGGTGGCCACAACTTGAGCGCCGAAGAAAGCTTTCCAGATTGGGGTCACAATAGCGATTCCAATAACCGTAGACAAGGTTATGGCCAATTTACCTAATCCACGTCAAATTCTCCCAATTAAGGTAACAATTGCGATTCGGCGTAGGATAGGGATGATCCTATTGGCTTGTTGTAGCAGATGATTCGCAAGAAAGAAACGACAGAAAAGCCCAAACACCTGATAAAATACTCTGAAATCAACTTAATATTATTAATAATGCAGAATGACCAAAATTAACCCACAAGCCGGGTTAAGTAGCTGCGAAATACGAAATTACGGGAAAATTACCAAAAATGGCAAAATTCCTAACTTATACCAGAATAAAATATTAAGTAAAAGAAGTAGGTTGC
Source organism: Olea europaea var. sylvestris (assembly GCF_002742605.1). NCBI lineage: Eukaryota > Viridiplantae > Streptophyta > Magnoliopsida > Lamiales > Oleaceae > Olea > Olea europaea. Next base: position 273,366 of record NW_019238494.1, on the reverse strand, counting down.
CAAAAATTTGGCTCAACTCGAGTTTTCTAACATATGGAAAAAGGGGAACAAAATATTACCATAAATAGCAAAAAATAACTTAAAATTGAGTTTTGGAACGGAAAACAGCGAATTTTGGGCTTGAAATTGACGGCCACCGAGCATAGCTGGGTGGCCATGATGTGCGCGCTGAAGAGAGTTTTCCGGATTGGGGTCATAATAGCGATTTCGATAACCGTAGCCAAGGTTATGGCCAAATTACCAAATACGCGTCAAATTCTCCCAATTAAGGAAATAATTGCGATTACTGACGCCGGGTGGGATAGGGATGACCCTATTGGCTTGTTGTAGCAGATGATTCGCAAGAAAGAAATGACAGATGACACACAAAAACCAGATAAAATACTCTGAAATCAACTCAATATTATTAATAATGTAGAAGGACCAAAATTAACCTACAAGCCGCGTTAAATAGCTGCGAAATACGAAATTATGAGAAAATTACCAAAAATGGCAAAATCCTGAAACTATACCAGACTAAAATATTAAGTAAAAGAAGTAGGTTGCCAAAAAAATTTGGCTCAATTCGAGTTTTCTAACATATGGAAAAAGGGAAACGAAATATTACCATAAATAGCAAAAAATAACTTAAAATTGAGTTTTGGAACGGAATACAACGAATTTTGGGCTAGAAATTGACGGCCACCGAGCATAGCTTGTGGCCATGACATGCACGCCGAAGAGAGCTTTCCGGATTGGGGTCATAATAGCGATTCCGATAATCGTAGCCAAGGTTATGGCCAAATTATCAAAGACGCGTCAAATTTCCCCACTTAAGGAAATAATTGCGATTACTAACGCCGGGTAGGACAGTGATTATCCTATTTACTTGTTGTAGCAGATGATTCACAAGAAAGAAACGACAGAAAACGTCCAAAAACCAAAGAAAATACTCTGAAATCAACTCAATATTATTAATAATGCAGAATGAACAAAATTAACTCACCAGTCGGGGTAAATAGCTGCGAAATACGAAATTACGGGAAAATTACCAAAAATGGCAAAATTCCGAAATTATACCAGAATAAAATATTAAGTAAAAGAAGTAGGTTGCCAAAAATTTGGCTCAACTCAAGTTTTCTAACATATGGAAAAAGGGGATCGAAACATTACCATAAATAGCAAAAAATAACTTAAAATTGAGTTTTGGAAAGGAAAATAGCGACTTTTGGTCTTGAAATTGATGCCCACCGAGCATAGCTGCAGACCATGACCTGTGCATCGAAGAGGGCTTTCCGGATTGGGGTCGTAATAGCGATTCCGAGAACCGTAGCCAAAGTTATGACCAAATTACCAAAGATACGTCAAATTTTCCCAATTAAGGAAAAAATTGCGATAGGAATGATCCTATTGGCTTGTTATAGCAGATGATTCGCAAGAAAGAAAAGACAGAAAACGCCCAAAAACCAGATAAAATACTCTGAAATCAACTCAATATTATTAATAATGCTGAATGACCAAAATTAACCCACAAGCTGGGTTAAATAGCTGCGAAATACAAAATTATGGGAAAATTACCAAAAATGGCAAAATCCCGAAATTATACCAGAAAAAAATATATTAAGTAAAAGAAATAGGCTGCCAAAAATATGTCTCAATTCGAGTTTTCTAACATCCGGAAAAAGGGAAATGAAATATTACAATAAATGGCAAAAAATAATTTAAAATTGAGTTTTGGAAAGGAATACAGCGGATTTTGAGCTCGAAATTGATGCCCACCGAGCATAGCTGGTGTCAACGATGTGTGCGCCTAAGAGTGCTTTCCGGATTGGAGTCATAATAGCGATTCTGATAACCGTAGCCAAAGTTATGGTCAAATTACCAAAGACGCGTCAAATTTTCCCAATTAAGGAAATAATTGCGATTAGTGACGTCGGGTAAGACAATGATTATCCTATTAGCTTGTTGTAGCAGATGATTTGCAAAAAAGAAACGATAGAAAACGCCCAAAAATCATAGAAAATACTCTGAAATCAACTCAATATTATTAATAATGCAGAATGACCAAAATTAACCACAAACCGGGTTAAATAGCTGCGAAACATGAAATTACGGGAAAATTATCAAAAATTGAAAAATCCTGAAATTATAACGAAATAAAATATGAAGTAAAAGATGAAGGTTGCCAAAAATTTGGCCCAATTCAAGTTTTCTAACATATGGGAACAGGGAAACGAAAAATTACCATAAATAGCAAAAAATAATTTAAAGTTGAGTTTTGGAAAGGAAAACAGCGGATTTTGAGCTCGAAATTGACGCCCAGCGAGCATAGCTGGTGTCCACGACATGCGCGCGTAAGAGAGCTTTTTGGATTGGAGTCATAATAGCGATTTCGATAACCGTAGCCAAAGTTATGGCCAAATTACCAAAGACGCATCAAATTTTCCCAATTAAGGAAATAATTGCGATTACTAACGTCGGGTAGGACAGTGAATATACTATTGGCTTGTTGTAGCAGATGATTCGCAAAAAAGAAACGATAGAAAACGCCCAAAAATCATAGAAAATACTCTGAAATCAACTCAATATTATTAATAATGCAGGATGACCAAAATTAACCACAAGCCGAGTTAAATAGCTGTGAAATACGAAATTACAGGAAAATGACAAAAAATGGAAAAATCCTGAAGTTATACCAGAATAAAATATTAAGTAAAAGAAGTAGGTTGCCAAAAATTTGACTCAATTCGAGTTTTCTAACATATGGAAAAAGGAAAACGAAATATTACCATAAATAGCAAAAATAACTTAAAATTGAGCTTTGGAAAGGAGAACAGCAGATTTTGGGCTCGAAATTGATGCCCACTGAGCATAGCTGATGGCCACGACGAGCGCGCCGACGAGAGCTTTCCGGATTGGGTTCATAATAGCGATTCCGATAACCGTAGCCAAAGTTATGGCCAAATTACCAAAGACGCGTCAAATTCCCCCAGTGATGGAAATAATTGCGATTATTGAGGCCGAGTAGGATAGTGATCATCCTATTGGCTTGTTGTAGCAGATGATTCGCAAGAAAAGAACAGTAGAAAACGCCCAAAAATCAAAGATAATACTCTGAAATCAACTCAATATTATTAATAATGCAGAATGACCAAAATTAACCAACAAGCCGGGTTAAATAGCTACCAAATACAAAATTACAGGAAAATTACCAAAGTGGAAAAATCTCGAAATTATACCAGAATAATATATTAAGTAAAAGAAGTAGGTTGCCAACAATTTGGCTCAATTCGAGTTTTCTAACATATGGAAAAAGGGGGAAAGAAATATTACCATAGATAACAAAAGATAACTTAAAATTGAAATTTGGAAAGGAAAATAGCTAATTTTGGCCTCGAAATTGACACCCCCCCAGCATAGCTGGGTGGTCACGACCTGCGCGCTGAAGAGAGCTTTCCGAATTGGGGTCACAATAGTGATTCCGATAACCATAGCCAAAGTTATGGCCAAATTACCAAAGACGCGTCAAATTTCCCCAATTAAGGAAATAATTGTGATTACTGATGTCGGGTAGGATAGTGATTAACCTATGGGCTTGTTGTAGTAGATGATTCGCAAGAAAAAAACAATAGAAAACGCTCGAAAACCATAGAAAATACGCCGAAATCAACTCAATATTATTAATAATGTAGAATGACCAAAATTAACCCACAAGCCGGGTTAAATATCTGCGAAATACTAAATTACGTGAAAATTTAAGTAACAGAAGTAGGTTGCCAAAAATTTGGCTCAATTCGATTTTTTCAAACATATGGAAAAAGGGAAACGAAATATTATCATAAATAGCAAAAAATAACTTAAAATTGAGTTTTGAAAAGGAAAATAGTGGGTTTTGGGCTCGAAATTGACGTCCACAGAGCATAGCTGGTGGCCACGATGTGCATGCCGAATAGAGCTTTTCGGATTGGGGTCATAATAGCGATTCCGATAACCGTAGCCAAAGTTATCACCAAATTACCAAAGACACGTCGAATTTCCCCAATTAAGGAAATAATTGAGATTTGACATGGGGTACGATAGTGATTATCCTGTTAGCTTGTTGTAGCAGTTGTTTCGCAAAAAAAGAAGAAACAGTAAACGTCTAGAAACCATAGAAAATTCTCTGAAGTCAACTCAATATTATTAATAATGCAGAATGACCAAAATTAACCCACAAGCCGGATTAAATAGCTGTGAAATACGAAATTACGGGAAAATTACCAAAAATAGCAAAATCCAGAAATTATACCAGAATAAAATATTAAGTAAAAGAAGTAGGTTGCCAAAAATTTGGCTCAATTTGAGTTTTCTTACATATGGAAAATGGGAAACAAAATGCTACCATAAATAGCAAAAAATAACTTAAAATTGAGTTTTGGAAAGGGAAACTGCAGATTTTGGGCTTGAAATTGACGCCCACCGAGCATAGCTGGGTGGAAGCGACATGCGCGCCGAAGATAGCTTTCCAGATTGGGGTCACAATAACGATTCCGATAATCGTAGCCAAAGTTATGACCAAATTACCTAAGACACGTAAACTTTTCCCAATTAAGGAAATAATTGCGATTATTGACGCGGGGTAGGATAGTGATTATCCTATTGGCTTGTTTTAGCAGATGATTCGCAAGAAAGAAACGACAGAAAACATCTAAAAACCAGAGAAATTTCTCTAAAATCAACTCAATATTATTAGTAATGCAGAATGACCAAAATTAACCCTCAAGTCAGGTTTAATAGCTGCGAAATACGAAATTACCGAAAAATTACCAAAAATGGCAAAATCTCGAAATTATGCCGGAATAAAATATTAAGTAAAAGAAGTAGGTTGCCAAAAATTTGGCTCAATTCGAGTTTTCTTACATATGGAAAAAGGGAAACGAAATATTACCTTAAATAACAAAAAATAACTTAAAATTGAGTTTTGGAAAGGGAAACTGCGGATTTTGGGCTCGAAATTGATGCCCACCGAGCATAGCAAGTTGCCAGGCGATGTGCGCGTCGAAGAGAGCTTTCCGGATTGGGGTCATAATAACGATTCCGATAACCGTAGGCAAAATTATGACCAAATTACCAAAGACACGTCAAATTTTCTCAATTAAGGAAATAATTGCGATTTTTGACGCGAGGTAGGATAGTGATTATCCTAATGGCTTGTTTTAGCAGATGATTCTTAAGAAAGAAACGACAGAAAACGTCAAAAATCGGAGAAAATTCTCTGAAATCAACTCATTATTATTAATAATGCAGAATGACCAAAATTAACTCCCAAGCCGGATTTAATAGCTGCGAAATACGAAATTACGGGAATATTACCAAAAATGGCAAAATTTCAAAATTATACCAGAATAAAATATCAAGTAAAAGAAGTAAGTTTGCAAAAATTTGGCTCAATTTGAGTTTTCTAACATATAGAAAAAAGGGAACGAAATATTACCATAAAGAGCAAAAAATAACTTAAAATTGAAATTTGGAAAGGAAAACAGCAAATTTTGGGCTCGAAATTGATGCCCACCAAGCATAGCTGGGTGGCCACGACGTGCGCGCTGAAGAGAACTTTCCAGATTGGGGTCACAATAATGATTCTGATAATCGTCGTCAAAGTTATTGCCAAATTACTAAAGACGCGTCAAATTTCCCCAATTAAGGAAATAATTACGATTACTGATGCCGGGTTGGATGGTGAATATCCTATTAGCTTGTTGTAGCAGATGATTCGCAACAAAGAAACGACAGAAAACGTCCAAAAATCAGAGAAAATACTTTGAAATCAACTAAATATTATTAATAATGCAGAATGACCAAAAGTAACCCACAAGCCGAGTTAAATCGAAATCGAAACTACGGGAAAATTACCAAAAATGACAAAATCTCGAAATTATACCAAAATAAAATATTAAGTAAAAGAAGTAGGTTGCCAACAATTTGGCTCAATTCGAGTTTTCTAACATATGGAAAAAGGGAAACGAAATATTACCATAGATTACAAAAAATAACTTAAAATTGAGTGTTGGAAAGGAAAACAATGGATTTTGGGCTCGAAATTGACGCCCACCAAGCATAACTAGGTGGTAACGATGTGCACGCTGAAGAGAGCTTTCCGGATTGGGATCATAATAGCGATTCCGATAACCGTAGCCAAAGTTATGACCAAATTACCAAAGACATGTCAAATTTCCCCAATTAAGGAAATAATTGCGATTACTGACGCGGGGTAGGACAATGATTATCCTATTAGCTTATTGTAGCAGATGATTCGCAAGAAAGAAACGACAGAAATGTCCAAAAACCAGAGAAAATTCTCTAAAATCAACCCAATATTATTAATAATGCTGAATCACCAAAATTAACCCACAAGCCCGGTTAAATAGTTGTGAAATACGAAATTACGAGAAAATTACCAAAAATGGCAAAATGCCGAAATTATACTAGAATAAAATATTACATAAAAGAAGTAGGTTACCAAAAATTTGGCTCAATTCAAGTTTTCAAACATATAAAAAAGGGGAACGAAATATTTTCATAAATAGCAAAAAATAACTTAAAATTGAAATTTGGAAAGGAAAATAGCAAATTTCGGGCTCGAAATTGATGCCCACCGAGCATAGCTGGTGGCCACGACCTGCTTGCCGAAGAGAGTTTTCCGAATTGCGATTCCAATACCCACAGCTAAAGTTATGGCCAAATTACCAAAGACGCGTCAAATTCCCCATATTAAGGAAATAATTGCGATTACGGACGTCGGATAGGATAGTGAATAACCTATTAGCTTGTTGTAGCAGATGATTCGCAAGAAAGAAACGATAGAAAATGCCTAAAAACCATAGAAAATACACTGAAATCAACTCAATATTATTAATAATGCAGAATGACCAAAATTAACCCACAAGACGGGTTAAATAACTGCGAAATACGAAATTACGAGAAAATTATCAAAAATGACAAAATCCCGAAATTATACCAGAATAAAATGTTAAGTAAAAGAAGTAGATTGCCAAAAATTTGGCTCAATTCGAGTTTTATAACATATGGAAAAAGGGAAATGAAATATTACCATAAATAGCAAAAAATAACTTAAAATTTAGTTTTGGAAAGGAAAACACCGGATTTATGGCTCGAAATTGATGTCCACTGAGCATAGCTAGTGGCCACGATGTGCGCGTCGAAGATAGCTTTCCGGATTGGGGTCATAATAACGATTCCGATAACCGTAGCCAAAGTTATGGCCAAATTACCGAAGAAGCGTCAAATACTCCCAATTAAGGTAATAATTGCGATTATTGACGCCGGGTGGATAGTGATTATCCTAATTGCTTGTTGTAGCATATGATTCGTAAGAAAGAAACGATATAAAATGCCCAAAAAGTGAGAAAAATACTCTGAAATCAACTCAATAGTATTAATAATGCGGAATGACGAAAATTAACCCACAAGCTGGGTTAAATAGCTGTGAAATACGAAATTATGGGAAAATTACCAAAAATGGAAAAATCCCGAAATTATACCAGAAAAAAATATTAAGTAAAAGAAATAGGTTGCCAAAAATTTGGCTCAATTCGAGTCCTCTAACATATGCAAAAAGGGAGACAAAATATTACCATAAATAGCAAAAAATAACTTAAAATTGAATTTTTGAAAGGAAAATAGCAGGATTTTGGGCTCGAAATTGATGCCCACCAAGAATAGCTGGGTGGCCACGACGTGCGCACCAAAGAGAGCTTTTCGGATTGGGGTCATGATAGCGATTCCGATAACCGTACCCAAAGTTATAGCCAAATTACCAAAGACGAGTCAAATTTCCCCAATTAAGGGATTAATTTCAATTACTGATGTCGGGTAGGATAGTAATTATCCTATTGGCTAGTTGTAACAGATTATTCGCAAGAAAGAAATGACAGAAAACGCACAAAAACCAGAGAATATACTTTGAAATCAACTCAATATTATTAATAATGCAGAATGACCAAAATTAACCCACAAGCGGGGTTAAATAGCTACGAAATACGAAATTACGGGAAAATTAACAAAAATTGCAAAATCCCAAAATTATACAGAATAAAATATAAAGTAAAAGAAGTAGGTTGCCAAAAATTTGGCTCAATTCGAGTTTTCTAACATATGGAAAAAGGGAAACGAAATATTACCGTAAATAGCAAAAAATAACTTAAAATTGAATTTTGGAAAGGAAAACAGTGGATTTTGGGCTCGAAATTGACTCCCACTGAACATTGGCGGTGGTCACAACATGCGTGCCAAAGAGAGCTTTTCGGATTGGGGTCACAATAGCGATTTTGATAATCGTAGCCAAAGTTACGGCCAAATTACCAAAGACGCTTCAAATTTCCTTAATTAATGAAATAATTATGATTATTGATGCCGGGTAGAATAGTGATTATCCCGTTGGCTTGTTATAGTAGATGATTCGCAAGAAAGAAATGACAAAAACGCCCAAAAACCAGAGAAAATACTCTGAAATCAACTCTATATTATTAATAATGTAGAATGACCAAAATTAGTCCACAAGCCAGGTTAAATAGCTGCGAAATACGAAAATAGGGGAAAATTACCAAAAATGGGAAAATCCCGAACTTATACCAGAATAAAATATTAAGTAAAAGAAGTAGGTTGCCATAAATTTGGCTCAATTCACATTTTCTAATATATGGTAAAAGGGAATAGAAATATTATCATAAATAGCAAAAAAAACTTAAAATTGAGGTTTGGAAAGGAAAACGGCAAATTTTGGGCTCGAAATTGACGCCCACCGAGCATAGCTGGGTGGCCACGACATGCGCGCCGAAGAGAGCTTTCTGGATTGGCGTCATAATAGAGATTCCGATAACTGTAGCAAAAGTTATGGCCAAATTACCAAAGACGCATCAAATTCCCCAAATTAAGGAAATAATTGCGATTACTGACGCCGGTTAGGATAGTGATTATTCTATTGGCTTGTTGTAGCAGATGATTCGCAAGAAAGAAACGATAGAAAACGCACAAAAACTAGAGAAAATACTTTGAAATCAACTCAATATTATTAATATTGTAGTGACCAAAATTAACCCACGAGCCTGATTAAATAGCCGCGAAATACGAAATTACGAGAAAATTACCAAAAAATGGCAAAATCTCAAAATCATACTAGAATAAAATATTAAGTAAAAGAAGTAGATTGTCAAAAATTTGGCTCAATTCGAGTTTTCTAACATATGGAAAAAGGGAAACGAAATATTACCGTAAATATCCAAAAATAACTTAAAATTGAATTTTGGAATGGAAAACAGTGGATTTTGGGCTCGAAATTGATGCCCACTGAGCATAGCTGGGTGGACACGACGTGCGCACCAAAGAGAACTTTCTGGATTGGGGTCGTAATAGCGATTCCGATAACCGTAACCAAAGTTATGACCAAATTACCAAACACGCATCAAATTCCCCCAATTAAGGAATTAATTGCGATTCACTTTCCATCTTTGCGTCGATCCGTCATCTCATGGTATCTCAGCACCACCATTGTGTTATCTGACAATCAACATCACTCGACTTGGATCCTCCTATGTCAGTGAGTAAACCAAATCAGGCACTCGTATGGTCATCGATCCACAAGGATCTCGCAAAAACACAAACCCTAGCCTACAACGACTAGAGTGATCTTTGCCAAGAACTCAGTACAGATTTATTAGCCACAAATCAAGCCTAAAACACTGCACTGCCCATCCTACCATCATCAGATACACTATAATATCATTAGAAAATTCACTATCAATCAACAGATCGAAATAGAAAAAGAAGAAGAACAAACAATAGTAGTAAAGAGAGAGAAACTCAAGAGACTCAAAACCAAAAAGACTGAATGAATCCCCAAGAGTCTCGAAGCCTCCAAACCAATAATGTTGAGAGTCTAAATCTCGACCATTACATGGGATCAACGGTCCACAGCAGGCCAAAAGAAGCACAACTCGTGTGACTAAGTATTAGCCATTGTATGAGTGCCAATTGTCGAGATGGGTGCAAGTAGGATAAAAATGCATTTTCACTTATAAAAGTGTGGTTTGAGAAACATAACTTCACAAATTTAATATATGCCTGCCCGTAAGATCAATTGGATTGAGTTTAAGTAGATATTTCAGTAATGTTGGTTTGCACTTCCATGTCCACCGTTCTTGTTCTTGAAATGAGACCTTGAGAAAGGATATGTTTTTATTAACAAGACAAATTTTGATAATTTGTGGATGAAAAACTGAAACTGGAAATTTGATTTGTGAGTTAAAGATAGCAATTCTTGCAAAGCAAGAATAACTGTTAGTTAAAAGGACCTGTCGCAACATGAAGACATTGTGGTTCTTTGCAAATAATAGGTACGACCTTGAATTGGTTAATCTTTGGTTATTGTGGTTTTATGCTGCACTTAATTTCATGTTTTGTATGGTAAATTGAGTTGTACTGGACGATATTATGGAGGAAAAAATAAGTTAAATGTTTTCCATCTTAGTGTCCTATCCAGTGAAGTGATGCCACAGAACATGGCCTAAAGAGCATTAATACAACCCATACCCATGATGGCAAGCCTTCTCTGAACTTTTGATCTAGTTATATGATGCTAACGGAAACTAGCAATGTGGTCATTTGTGTTCTAGATCTTGGGTTTCTGCTCTGTGGATGTCAAGCCCTTAGCTTGAGGAACATTGCTGATCCTTACCGTCCATTACAGTCAAGTAAAGGCACTGTCTCAGCACCAGAAACGCTTCCTTTCACTGCATATGCCCTATCTGTAAGCTACGAAGAAGATTCAGAAACTTCGGGTGATAACAAAAGTCTGTCAGAAGTGTTCCTGGAAAATCAGTTAGCAACGCCAGTAAATGAATGTGTTAAACAGGGAACTAAAAGTGTCACAGAGATTGCAATACGCAAGCTAAGTAGAAGACAGCTTCTTGCTGAACAAAGAATTACCACTTAATGGAAATCATATTTGGAAATTAATTTAATATAGTCGACTGAAATTAAGATTTGTATTTACTGAAGGAGAGCAACCACAAATTACCTTCAAGAACTTCAGCAGATACGAAGACATATTGTGGGACTAAGATGATATCAGCTGGAAGTTCAGAACTATTCCTATGCATAGCATAACTTCTAATGCCATTAATACTTGCCTGCATGAATATGAGGAAAACGGATAAAAAAATAAATAAATGTGGGGTTATTTGAGGTACTTAACTTATATTTGGGACATATCTTCCTTTTTTCTGTTTCATTTTTTTTTTTTTTTGGCCTGCTAGTATCTTCACTCCTAATTAGAGTTTTGAATTTTTTTCACATTATATTAATTTTACAATCTAATAACTCGTATCACTTTGTTAATTTTCAGACTTAAATGTGTCATTCGTTTGATGGATGTATTCTCAAAGCAGGTTGCAAGAGTTCAATAAATTTTCTTTTGAACAACTAAAATGATCTAATTGAGTTTTGTTTATTGCATTTTCAAGCATATATTGCTATTAATATTTGATGTGAGACAAAATATAATTATATTTTTCTATTGAACAATTATAACTGTGTGTTTTTACAAGACAATATTGATACATGATTTGGAATCATTGGGGTGATTATTGTTGTTCATATTTTTAGTCCAAAAATAATGATATTGAATATTTTCATTCGACAATTAAGGAATTAGGAATGCTAAGTGTACATTACAATTGTGTCGTTGAAAATGATATATTATATTCAATAAATGCTATTAATATTAAAAAATTATGATTGAAAGAATGTTATTAAAGTCAAAATTATAATTAAAAAAATGCTGTCAAATTAAAAAAGATTACAGAAAAAGAATGCTATAAATACTAAAACCATCAAAATGACAAAATGCTATTAAAACCTTTTTTTTATAACACTTTATAATAGCATTAATAAAATGTTATATTAGAGATAAGACTTTTAATAACACCATCTACGATAACATTTCGAAAAATGCTGTAGAACATAATAAATAGCAATTTTCGAGCTATAGATGACTTGATATGTCGTAGTGTGACTTTTTTCTTTGAAGTTTGACATTGTTGAAGAAAATCTTTCGCACAAATTTTATTCTTTTAAGTTGTTAGATGGCGCACAATCTCATTTGGTATTTTCCCAATTTGTTTATCTTTCTAATTGAAGAGTAAAACAAGAATTGTGTGTTCTTTTTTGCTTGAAAACTTCTCTTAACATTTCTAATATCTTGAATTATGGATCCTAAACGTATATCAATAAAAGTAGTCTGTGTAATTAGCTTTATTGGCAATTCATTTATATACTAATGTTAAGGGATTCTTTTGATTGAAATAGAGTGGAAGACTATTTCAATAGAGCTATGTAGGCGGAGCTGAAGGACGTAGAGGCCTAAACAAATATGCTAACTTTCTCTTAAAGGTGAAGAAGAATAATTGAGCTACTGAGGAAACCTACTTGGAAGCCTAATCATAGACGTCATTCCATGAGTCCTAGGTTAAGAGCTACTAAGTAGTTTTGAAAAGTAGTCATCCTTTGGCCTAGGCTTGGCATATAAAGAGTAGACCACAAGTTGACTATATGGAGGTTAAATCAAATCATTCATAGAAGATCTTGTATGGAGGATTTTCTTGGGAAGGAGCTTTTATGTGCTTGAAGCCTATTTGCTTCAGATTGGTGCTACAGCAGCACGCATCGCCTCACTTCATTCATGGACATTCAATGGAGTGTATCACTTAGACTACTTAAGGGGCTTGAATATGTCAGGTAGGATAGTGAGCGTAGTCCTGAGTTAGCTTATTATGTGACTGTCGTGTGGTCATTTCTTAGAGCCTTATTAAATGAGATATAACAGCTTCCTCATATGGATTTCTTGCAATGCTTGTAATACTCATTAAAGCTCAACGATGGTATCTCCAAGTCACCCATCAACTTCCTAGCAAACTATTGAGCTCAATTCCAGTTGAACCAGCTAGTAATATGCTCCATACAGTGCTACAATAGCCACCAGTTCTGTCTTCTCTTGGTTAAGTGTTGGGATTGTTTAAGTTCTAACTTTAGAGCACTTATCTGATATTCCTCATAACCTTTTGTCTTGAAACCTCAGCCAAACCTCCCATATTTACTTTTTTCCCATCATTGCACAAGATTTATTAAATCCATTCTCAAAAAACAAGGAAAAGGTGTTTAGGAAAAGAAAGAAAGAAAAAAATGAAAATCCTGGCAGCATTCTAATAAGAAGATGAAGTTAGTTTATGATGGTGAAAACAAAGAGCACAAGTGCCGAAGAACCAATTTGTTGGTTTCAAAGAAGAAGTCCTAATCAACCACTCATTCATTTCATCACATAATAAATCAATTTTAATCATCGTTGAGAAACTTCATAACAGTTGGCCTCTTATTTTTTAGGAACAAACGATTATCATGATCTAAATTAAAGTCATTGCTGAACATAACATCTCAAGTTAACATTAAAAAAAAAAAAGCAGAATGTTATCTAAATTAACTCAATTATATTGTGAAGAGCTCCTCACGATAATAGTAAAATTTAGTTTTAGGAGAGAACAAGAGAAACATTTCTTTATTGCTTATGAATGAATAATACATTAGTGTAGAAGCTCTACATATATATTGCTAACTTTCCTAACTCTAGTCAATCAAATAAGGAATGGAATAAACAGTAATATGACAAAGATAATTACAAATCATTACAGATGGAAGTTTCATTCTATGCCAATATATTTTGGAGATTTGTGTCCTTTAATACTCCTCCTCCAGTTGAAGCATATATGTCAAAAATGCCCAACTTGTGAGTAAGGGTGTAAAAAGGAATTTTGTCCAATGGTTTAGTGAACAAATACGCAACTTGGTTTTCACTTGATATATATGCTGTTTTAATTTCTCCTCTGTCAATTCGTTCCCAAACAATGTGGCAATCGATCTCAATGTGTTTCGTTCTCTCATGAAAAACTGGGTTAGCAGCAATGTGTATGGCTACTTGGTTATCACAGAATAAAGTAGTAGGTTGAGCATGACTAATGCGAAAATCACACAATAATTGTCTTAACCAAGTTAACTCGCAAGTGATAGATACCATAGACCTGTATTATGCCTCAACTGAAGATTTGGATATCGTAGTTTGCTTCTTGCACTTCTAAGAAATAAGTAATTTCCAAAGGAAAATGCAATATACTATTACTGATCGACGTGTAGTAATATCCCCGGGCTAATCTGCGTCACAAAATCCAATCAAATTCAAATTATTTTCTGAGGAAAAGAATAGTCCTTGTCCTGGGGACCCGAGGGCATCAAGATGGGGTCTTTTAGGCTCTTGCATGAATTGGCTAAGAAAAACAAATTTTTGGCCTCGTGATGGTTAAGTAAATCAATTTTTCGATTAATCATCGATAATGTGTCGAGTCTTTGAGTAAATCACCATCAGTAGAAGTAAGCTTTAAAGAGTGTTCCATGGGAAACTTGGTAGGTTTCGCACTGAGTAACCTCGCTTCTTGAAGGATATCAAGAGTGTACTTTGGTTGATGGAGATTCCCATTTTAGACTGGGCTACTTCATTTTTAAGGAAATATTTCAACAATTCGAGGTACTTTAACTTGAAGCAAGACGCAAGGAAGTTCTTTATATTGTCGATGGCCATTTGATTGTTTCTTGTCATAATCGTATCATCAACATATAGAAGAATAGCTATAAATGAGTCTCCACAAACCTTTGTAAAAAAAAGAACAATCTGCTCGCGATTGCTGAAAGCCAAATTCGATAATGGCAGATAGAAATTTGTGGAACCATGACCGTGAGGCTTGTTTCAAACTATACAAGGATTTGTGACGTCGACATACAAGTGATGACTACCCTAGTCGATGAAAATAGGGTGGAAGATGCATGTAGACTTCATCAGTAAGGTCATCATGTATAAAGGCATTCTGCACATCCATTTGAAGGAGGCTCTATCCACGAATTGAGGCAATAGCAAGAAGACACATGAGAGTTGTAAGTTTGGCAACAGGAACAAATGTTCGGTACGTGTTGTGTTGGATAATTGTGCTGGTTCGAGCTTAGGGGTTATCCTGTGGTTTTGTAGGTTGGAAGTCAATATTTGGTGTAAGAGGGTGGACTAAATTCTCTTCCATATTGGTGTCTATGGGTTGTGGCAAGGTTGGCGTGTCATGTTGGTCGTGGTGAGGAATGTTGGAGTATGGAAATATGTCTTCATGGAATATGACGTCTCAGGAGGTGGTGAGTGTTTTTCAGCAAATGATAGACTAAATATCCCTTTTGTCTAGTGGATGCCCAAGGAAAACACATCATCGTGAACGAGCATCAAACTTATGAGTGGGTTGTAGATTAGTAGCAAAACATAAGTAGGCATAGACTCTTATGTGAGAGTAGAATGGTGGCCTTTGTGTAGTCGTTCATCTAGTGTTTGGTTGGATAAGAGGATAGGGAGATTTTTCTAATTGGCCTATTACTATTGATTTTCATTAAAAATTCTATATTACCCTTAATGAAATAATTCTTCCTATATTGCAAGATATATCCCAATCTTTTTGAACTATATTCTATTTTGAATTTTTGAATATAAATCCATTCTATGATCTAATAAATTGGAATAATATGCAACATATTGTTCATATTTTTTATTTAATATATTATATTCTTCAGAAGATACATCTATATTTTTTTAATTGAAAAATACTATTTTTTATTTCTTCTAACATTCATTCTAACAAATTATCTAATACATCAATTATATATCTTGGCATTCAATCATACAAATAATCCCTATGATTCTCTAAGATCTTAAAAATATTCGTTCTATTTTTAGCAAAAATTAATAGTCTTACCTTAGTTTTGATCTGAATCTTTATTCTTAGAATCGAGTGACCTTTGAGCTCTGAATATGTAAACTGCTTCCTTTAACGACTTCTTGCCTTCATGAAATTTTTACTAATTCAGTTTCTTACTCTCACTGTATCAATTCCAAAGAATAAATCTCTAGATTTTTATATAAAAAAAACCTCTCTTTTTGCTCAAATAAGAAAGAAATTTTCTATTAGATCATTTAAGAATCAATGGGAATAAAGATTTAGAAACTCATATTGATATCAAAATATTTGAATTTTATTTTTATAAAAATTTATACAAGATTTCTATTTGGTACACAAGGATTTCTAGAAAAACTGGATTTTCAAACTTAGGATGGCTTGAGGGTAGCTATTGATTACAATTCAAAATTTCAAGATGTGTCTATCCTCTCCAATTGCCTCTATTTATACATACTTATGAAACTCTTATTATTGATTTATTTAAATCATTGCATACATCAGCTATATTAAAAACCAAACTTGCCGTTCTGTTATTTTCCTTCTCGGGCCTACATCTTGACATGCAACTTCTGCCTTTTATTAAAGCAGCTCTATTATTGTCCTCCTGTCACATGCATCTTTATTAAAGGAGCTCTATAATTGTTCTCTTGTCTTTATTTCTTCACATGCAGTTGGAACAATCTCTTAGCTAGTAGGATTCTTTGATAGTGGTAGGATATCCTGGAAATTATGTATGTCGAATTTCATAATATAGTCCTTCAAAATTTCTGATTTTGATACTTCTTTTATGAATATGTCATCAAATTTTGAAATTTCCATTAAATCTTTTCCTGGATATAACAAATCCATAAATCCATAGTTTGCAATTATCTTTATGAATGAGAGATCTCCTCCTTCATGGCTGTCATTCTAGGATAAATATTATTTCCTGGAGAAATGAAATATGAATCACTCATTTTTATTTCATAAACGATTCTGACTATTTTAACATATTCTTCTTATTTTGGATATAAAGGGATCATATCATCTTGATCTTGGTCTATGATACTGATAGTTTTGAAATCTTTTTTATCTCCACATATTACCACTTTTTTAGTTGATGTTGAATCTCTTTTTTTATCAATTAGTATGGTGTCTCGTCTTGGTTCACTGCTGCTTCCAGCTGTCCCTGTATGGTATTGATTTGCAAAACTCATTTTTGAGCTCTTAGGTATATCTATCTCAAACAGTATATCTTTTAGTTGTGCAGCAATAGCATCAACTTGATTTTTGAGTTCTATGGTCTCTTTATGATGCTCAGTAGTGATATTTAACAATATTTTTATATTTGAGTTGAACATCTCTAAGATATGTGTTACTCCAGTGTTTGTGTCTTCAGATTCTTCTTTAAGAAAATTTGTCCTTTTTGGTATATGTAGGATAGATTGGTATAAATCCATAACCCTGGCTTTATCCATCAGCAAATTCTATGTTTCTGCTGAGAAAATCTGCAAGAAAATTATTAACTCCTTTAATATGAACTATATCAAAATTATAAAATGCTAAATAAGTTTGACATCTATGGAGCCTTCTGTATTGAGGTTTGAATGGTAGGTTATTCTTGACTAATTCTGCAACTTGAGAATTATCAGTCTCAACAGTAAATTTCTTAGATAATAAGAATAATGAGAACTTTTTTATTCCTCTAATAATTGCTAGTAATTCTTTTTCATGGGTAGTATAATTTATCTCTGCTTAACTGAAAGTTCCATTTGAATATCTATAAATTTTATTTAGATTTGTTTTTAATATTCCTGCCCAATATTTATCTGAAGCATCTGTATTCACAATTAAATTATCTTTTTCATCTGGTAATCTTAATTTTGGTAAATTTTTTTATTCTTCTTTTAGTGATTTAACTATTTTTGTATGTTCTTCATTCCATCATTTAGTATTTATTTTTCTAAGTAAAATTTGTATTTTATGCCTTCTTTTAGAAAGATTTTCAATAAATCTTTCTGCATAATTTAAACATCCTAAAAATTTTTGTATTTGTTCATTGAATTCTAATTTATCTGAAAAATTTTATGTCCTTTTAGATATATGAGTCTGCAATTTTATTCCTCTTTTATCTATTAATAATCCAAGAAAGTCTATTTCTTATTTTTCTATTATAGATTTCTTTTTAAAAAGTACAATTCCTTCTTTTTTACATTCATTTATAAATTGTAATAAATGATTTCTATGTTCTTCTTTACTATGGAACATATTAGTATGTCATCTATATAAACAATTAGAAATTCATTAAACTTTTAAAATATATTATCTATTTTTCTTTGATATATTTGTGGTGCATTTTTTAATCCAAATGACATTACTAACCATTCATATTTTCCTTGAGGTGTGCTAAATGCAGTATATTGTACCCTATCTTCTTCTATTTTTATTTGCCAAAATCTTGATTTACAGTCAAATTTAGAATAATATTGTTTTCCTTTTACAATATTTATTAAAACTTCTTTATTTGGTGAAAAATATCCATTAAATTTAGTATATTTATTTAATTCTTTATAATTTATAACCATTCCAGCTTTTCCTCCAACCTGTTCAGAATGTTTCATAACCATAAAGGCTGGACAACTATGAAGTTCATTACTTGGTCTAATAAGTTTCTGTTCTAATAATTTTTTTATTTGATTTTTAAATTCTTATGTATTTTCTATAGTATACATCATTGGTCTAACCCTTATTATAACATTTTCTGTTAATTATATTTTGGCTTTAGGGTGATGTGATTTCCAAAATAATAATGGATTTTCTCCATAAACTTTTTTTAATTGTTCAATAATTTTTTTATACCCATTTCTATTCATGTTTTTAGAACTCTTTTATACAAATCTTTTTTTATTTCATTAAATATGATTATTTTTCTTCCATTTATCACCACGCTGAGCTGTTTGAACTCTATAAAATTTAAATTCTCTTGGAATTTTTAATAAATGCGAGCAATGTGTTTGTAATATTATCAGATAATGATTTTGTTTATAATATTGAAATTGTTGTATAAAGTCATTTTCTAATAATATATCACATTTTAATTTATCATATTTATATATTTTATTTATTGTAACTTGCTTACTTCTAAGAATTATATTAACTTTATCAGTATTCTTAATTATTTGAATGCTTTCTCCTGTGACTACAGTTATTTTTATATTACTATTACTATTCCATGATTTTATCAAAATACTTTTAAATATTGTTATATCACTTCATGTATCTATTAAAACACATGTTGTTATGTTAGTTTCTAAAATAGTAACTTGTATATATACAGCTAATGTAAAACTTATCTGATTGTTCATTTAATTCTTTTTACATAATATAATTTGTCCATTATATACTACGTATAATCCTTCTCTTTTTATACTATAATCTTCTAATACATTCATAAAACTCATTTTTAAAAGTATATGAGGGTCTATATCCATACTCTTATCTATATAATATGGTACTAAAATGTTTATTCCTTCTATTTTTATTGGCACTTTAACTTCTAATTCTGAAACATATATTTGTCCATCAAAATTTACATATATATATGGATCAGTTTTATGACTTATTAATCATTTATTTCTGGTTGAGTTATATGACATTCACTAGCTCCTGTATCTATTGATATATTTGGTCAATTTATATATTTTCTTCCATTATAATATTTTCCTTCTATTTTCATATTTCTAGTATTTCTTTAAAATCTTATTTCTCTTATATTATTAAATTCTTCTAAATGGTTTATTACGTATTTTAAGACTTTTTGATCTTTTAATTAATTTTTCATTCTTAAATATTATATTATTAGAACAGTCTCCTTCATTTAATTATCTTATTTTAGGTTTATTTCTTGTTATACTAAATTCATATTCTTCTGAAATTAAACTTATTTGTTTATTTGGTTCTATTATTTTGTTAATATCTTTACATTCTTTATGTACTTCAATATATGGTTTATTAGAATAAATATTTCCATAATTAAAATTGGTAAATGTATATAAAGCTCTATATTCTATAGTTATAATTTGATCAACTGGTTGCATGACATCATCTCTATATAGCTTAAAATGTAATCCTAAAACTTCACTAAAGTTTTTATCTTTCAATGATAAACAATATTTTGGGTAGTATGTAAACAATATTTTTTGATATGCTAAATTTCCTTTAATTGTTTCTAAATAACTATCTTTTAGATTTATTATTCTTCTATCATGTAATGTTATAGTTAAGGGTGAGTATATCCCTTCTCTGAATAATGATTTAAACATTATTTGTATTCTTGCTAGATAAACATATTATATTTTTTCACTTTATTTTTTACTGACATTTGATAATAGTTTTTCAACTTATTTTTTGTTAAAAGATTTAATTTATGATTTCCATATGTTGTTTTTATATCTATAGTTTTCTCAATGTTATGATATCCATTTATTTCTATCATTTCTTTTTTCTAAATTCTGTCTAAAACTTTCCATTTTCCTATTTTTACATATAAAGATAATTTTTGCATTTTCCTAAATTTATTATTATCATAGGTAACTTTTAATCCATAACCTTCTATTCCTTCATATTCTTGTATATTTATATTATTATATTCTATTTCCTCTATTTCTTTATTCAGATTCTAATTCATCTGTTTCATTTATATATACTTCTTGAATATAATATTGTTCAATATCTGATATTTCACTTAATTCATCTTTTAATTCCAAATATTCTTTTTGTAATATTTTAACTTTCTTTTTATCACAATCAGGATTTATATGACTTATTTCTCCACAATTCCAACATTTACATTGACTTTGATTTTTCTTATAACTTTTATATTTCTGTTGACCATATGTGATATTTTTTCTATTATAATATCTTCTTCTAGGTTTATATATATTTTTATTAAAATTTTTAAAATTTTTAAATTTTTTATTTTTATATTTTCTTTTGTTAACCCTTCTTTCAGGATTACATCCCCATTGTATAGAATTTTTTATATTTTCACAACATTTTCTAGTTTATTTTCTTGATTTTTTCAATAATTGTCATTGTTGACATATATATGCAAGTCTTTCAAATAACAATTTTATTCTTGAACCTAAATTTCTAGGTATTCCAATGTTACCTTTGATATATTTTTCAAATTCTATTTTAAAATATATTCCACATGAACCTGGTAACTTATTATAATACATGTCTTGGTATACTTCTTGATTTTCATTACTATAAAATTGAGTATAATAATAATTTTCGAATTTACAAGTATATTCTTTTAATTTTACATATATCACATATTGTTAAATTTAATAATTTAATTCTAGCATTTTCTTTTTCTCTTATTGCTTCTCCTTCAGCATTTTTTATCCAATTTTAGTCTAAAAATTCATCTGAAATATATTATATTAACTTTTCTGTACCTTGTATATTTGATTTTATTATTTCTGTTTGTACATTTCTTTTTATTAATGTTTTTGTATCATTACTTATTTCTTCCCACCAATTTCTAACATCTCCTTCAAATGATGCTATTAAGAAATCTATCATTTTTTCAGTACTTTCCCATGTGTCATCTTTAATATATAAAAATAATAATATCATTGAATCTGCCCAAATTAATAAAGCTTTTTTAGTATCTATTTTACAATTTAAATTTAATTTTGTTCCCACATGGTTAATATGTTTAGCATAATTATCATTTAATTCAAACATGTTTCTATATTTATTTCCTTTATGTGGTTGTCTATCTCTTACTCTATTATAAAATTGTCTATATAATTTATTATATGTAGGTGCATAACTTTCATCTGAATCTTGTAATTCTTGTTTAAAAGTTCTTATTAGATTATGTCCTCCTCCAACATTCATTAAAACTTGATATTCACTTTTATCACTTAAGCTTAATTGATCAAAAATTTTTGTAAGTAAATTTAATTTTTCATTCATCTTTATTTTCTTGATTTTCTTCTATTTTTAATTTTTCTAAAAATTTTTCTGTAGATTTTTCTTCTTCTAATATTTTAGGTAATATATTTTTTCTAAATTTATCATTCATGCTTCCTGCTTCTATTACTATATTTTCTTTTTCAATATGTTTCATTCCTATTTGGGTCATTTCTTTTTCTATAATTTTGTTTATCTATTTTCTTTTCTTTATTTTTATTATTTTCTTTTAATTCTCTAATTTCAATTTTTAATATATTTATATCATTTTTGTTTCTTTTATTTCATTTCTTAAATCTTGAATATCATTTATCAACATTTTTATTAATGATTTTAATTCTACCATATATTTACTTATTGATATCTTAATCTTTCTTAATCATATTTCTAACATAAAATTTAATTTACATATTTTATCTTCTATTAATTTTTCAAAACTTTCTTTAGCAAACTCTGTATTTACTAGTTCTTCTTTTATTATCTTAAAGCATTTACTCTGTATTTTTAATTTTTCACACTTTAATTTTATTAACTGTTTTCTTTTACTTTTATTCCATCTGGTATTAATATTATATCTTGTATTTTTTTCTTGTATCTTATTAATATTTACAATTAATCTATTCAATTTTAAATCTGTATTATCATTTACACTCATACTTTTCTTTATAATATATGAGTTAATTTCACAAATGTTCACTGAACTTAACAAAAAATTACAAAACGGTCACTGAAATTTAAAACTTTCATAAACGGTCACCTAAATTTCAGGCGGTTTCACTAATGATCATTGAAGTTTTTAAAACTTTCATAAACGATTACTTAAATTTCAGGCGGTTTCACTATGGTCATTGAATTTTTTAAAACTATCACAAATGGTCACTTCAAGTACCAAAATGATTCTAATTCAAACTTAAGGACCGAAATATGTGACCATTGAGGACCTCAGGTGCAAAATTTTTCCTCCCACTTCCATGATCATTCTCCTTCTCCGACGCCGGTGGATTCAAGGCCAAAATCGAGCACCCTACCGCCGAATAAACCACCAAATTTTTACACCACAAACACCTAATCATCACTCTCCACAATTCTATACCAATAATCAACCAAAACACATAAAAAATGAAATGAAATTCAGGTTCAAAAAAACTGTAATCACGCACGATTTTCCTCCAATTCCGGCCAACCCACCATCACCCATACCAAAAATCCATCATAGGCTATTGTTACTCCCCAAGATGAACATGTACATGGTCCCATACCATCACAAAAAAATTTAAATGAAAATCTAAATGATACCAGTTTGAAGGTAGTTGGCAACGAACTTTCCTCTCCAATTTTTGGCGCTGGCATCAACAAATACGGTCGAGAACCACCACCATTACCTTCTACTCATCATGGCGAACAAGATGCACATATGGGTCCTCATCAATTTATTTCGAATCAGCCAATTTCTGTTCATGCATCTTCTACATGCGAACGATTGTCAGAAACGATTTCAATTGAGCACTCAAATCTGATCCAACCTATAAATAAACATGGGGAAACTGAAACTTATCATCAAACAACACTAAGTAACCTTTCAATTGCAGAAATTATATCACTAGTTTGTCAAATTTTGGGGTCAAATGCTTGAAGTGCCACCGAAAATTGAAGGGAGAAGGAAAATGGGAGGAAATTTTTTTGCACCTGAGGTCTTCTGAAATTTTTATGGTCACGTATTTCGGTCCTTAAGTTTGAATTAGAATCATTTTGGTTCCTAAAGTGATGATTTGTGAAAGTTTTAAAAACTTAAGTGACCTTTAGTGAAACCGCCTGAAATTTAAGTGATCGTTTATGAAAGTTTTAAACTTTAGTGACCATTTTGTAATTTTTGGTTAAGTTCAATGACCGTTTGTGAAATTAACCCTATAATATGTATTTATTTCTTCATCTTCATATACTTTAATAATTTTTTCATATATATATATATATATCTTTTATTGATCCTACTATTATTTTTTCTAATATTTATTCTTTTATTTCTTTAAGTAATTCTCTGACTATTGTTAGTGTCATTATTTTTAATTTATTAGGAATAGGTTCTAAAAATATATAACTTTCTATTTCTTCTTCTAAATACCAATAATCATTTATTTTACCTATTTTAATTTCCATGATCTCTATGGCTTTGATACCAATTAGGGGATGCTACTAATTTGAGCGAACAAAAATCAAATAATTCAAATAAATCTATAAATCTACTAAAATCTTTATTTATTCAAACAGAGGCTAAATTCTTTAAAATTTTCAAGGACTTGAATGGAAAGTTTCTATAAAATAAAGACTTATATATAATATTTATATAAGGGTATTTTAGGTACTTGAATTAGTTAAAGGATAAAATGAAAAAGTAGCCTTTTTCTTTAGGCTATTTTAATGTATTTCTCGGATACGAGTGGTGTGGGTAAGCGATTGATCAGGTAGCAGGCCATTTTGATATGTTCTCCCTAAAACTTTTAAAGGAAGACATGCTTGGAAACTAATTGCTCGTGCGACTTTTAAAAGATGACGATTCTTGCACTCAACTACAGCATTTTGTTGTGGTGTGTAAGTGCAAGATCGATGGAAGGTGGTGCCATTTTCATTGAGGAATGTTTGTAAAGAGATGAATTCTTGTCCATTATTGGACCTTGAGGTTTTAATTGAAAGATTATGTCGTGTTTTGACCAAAGCAAAAAATAAAAAATTAATGATTGCCTGGGTTTCAAATTTATGACGCGTGAGATGGATCCAAGTATAATGAGAAAATTCATCCATAATTGTCAAAAAATAACAGTTCCAGAATAAGAATAACTCTTAAGAGGCTCCCAAATATCACAATGTATTAAATCAAAATGTCCTTGACAAGAAATGGTACTAGTGGAAAACAACAAAAGGGATTGTTTTGCTAAATGGCATGCATCACAAACATTATTAGAATTGAAAGAAATTTCTGGAATGTATTTGGACAGTAGTTGAAGTGGACGAATTGAGGGATGTCCAAGGCACCTATGCCAAATTTCGAAAGTATGGTGAACAGTATTGGATAGGTGTGGACTTTGTTTCGGTATGAGATAGTAGAGGCCATTACTCCGCCTGCCCAATCCAATCGCTTTCTTCATAGTTAAATCCTGCACAACACAAAAATCAGGATAGAATGTTACATTGCAACCTAAGGCTTGTGTAAGTTTGCTACTAGAATGTAAATTCACTTTGAATTTTGGAACATGTAGCACATCATTGATGACCATATTATTGCACAACATCATGGACCCAATAGATTTAATCTCAGCATGTCCTCCATTTGGTAATTGCATGGTAGCATGTTTAGGTTTAATTTTATTGCCGATCGATGGGTTTTAGATACATGATCAGTAGCCCCACTATCAATGATCCATGTATTATTTGCATAGGTAAGAGCGGATTTACTACCTGAAGTATTGATAAAAGAATTGGCATTACTGGTCTCTTTGTGAAGGAGTGCCATGATTTGGTCGTATTCTTTCCCAGTTAGTTGCTTTGTTTGTTTCATCTCTACATTGGAAACGGCTGGGAAATTGGTTGATTTCTATCCTCTCGACTTGATTTGTTTGCCATGATATTTATGTCATGGAGGGAACCTATGAAGGAAGAAACAATGATCAATGTTGCGATCGTTCATATTGCAACGGGAGCAGTGTTGATCTTCTGGAGAGTCAGACGTTCGATTGGGATGGGTGGATGTCTTGTTTTTCTGCCTAGTCCAGTTGACATTGTGTTGTCCAAAGAGTTCTCGATTGCCTGCTACTTCAGTCCTCTCTCATGTTGTAAGATGAAAGAATGGACTTTTCAAGTGTTGGGGAAAGGATTCATCACAAGAATGGAACCACGAACCATGGAGAATGGATCATTCAATCCCATAAGAAATTACATGACCCTCTCATTCTCTTCTCTCTCGGTGAAGCCTTTGAGACCACCACAATTACAGGTAATTGGTTAATGGTATTAAGCTAGTTCATCCCAAAGAGCTTTCATCTTGGTATAGTAAATTGATACGGATTGGTGTTCTTGTCGATTTTTGGCAATTTCTTGGCAGATTTGATAGATGTGAGTGTTGTTCCCTTGTGAAAATCTTTCATGTAGGTCATTCCACACATCAAAAACAGATTTTCCGTGTATGACGATGTTGGCAATATCTGGTTGTACAGAGTTACAAATCCAAGAAAGTACCATGTGGTGGGAACACTCCCATATCGAAAATGTGTCATCAGTCTTAAGTGGTGCCTTTAATGTCCCATTGATGAAGCCAGTTTTGTTCTTAGCGCTTAGAGCTATTCGCATTGCACAACTCCATTGTCCATAAATGACCTTGGCCAAATAGCATTTTTTTTTAAATGATGAGTGTATTTCACTCATACTTTAGATACTATCTAAATTTGATATTTAGTTAATTTCTATGAGTTTTAGAATGTTTTAATGTGTGTTTTGAAATTGTGATATAGGTTGATGAAATTGAAAGAAATAAGCAAAAGTTGACAAATTGGAAAAAAGGGCTAAATTTAAGAGATTTAAAGTTCGAAGACTAAAGTGCAAATATTCAAAAGTTGTGTCGAACCTCACAAAAAAGATTCCAGAGTGTTAGGAGTCAATTGGACAAAGAAAAAAAGTCAAATGGATAAAATATAATCAAAGTATGATAACATAATTTCCAATCGAAAATGTTATGCTGTGAATTTGTAGTCTCATATGGAGACCCATTTTTGATATAGCTAATATTTGAATCAGAAATGGCCATGTAAAGTAAAGTCAAGTTGTAGCCCTTTGAGTTATATTTTCAACGCACTTTGAACAGTCTCAATCAAATTTCGAGAGAAAAAAAGTTATGATAAAAATACCAAAGGCTATACAGCGCAATCAAAGCTGCCGTGAGTGCTCAAGCACTATCCCTCAATGCCTAGGCACCACATTTTTGATTTTTTTCCGAAAGTCAGGACCCAATTGTAGGGTCTAGGCATCACGCCGCGTATTAATAGGGTTTTCAAATTTAATTCCTCTTTTAAAAGCTCAAATTCAATCCAACTCTTCAAAGGACTTTAAGAAGGCATAAATACCAATCTAAAGGCTATTTTTCAAACACAATCCAACCGTGCAAGAAGGAGAATTGAAGGGGGACAAAATTCAAGAAATCAAGGAGTCAAAGGCAACTTGGTGAAGAAGATTGATTCAATCATCATCGAAAAATAGTTTTATCTTTCTTATCTTCATGTTTTTTATTTTTGTTTTTATTTTTATTTTTATGAATTGTATAGATTACATGTCTCATATCACGAATTAAATAATTCCTTTAAAGTTTGATTAGCCAAAATTTGAGGATATGATTTGATTTTGTATTAGTTATTTCTATGAAATTTTCCTTTCTGTTTATTGGTGTTATTGATTTAATGTTTTCAATTAATTAGCCACTAATTGAAGGATTCGATGCTATTCAATTTCGGCACTTGAGAAAGTGAAATTTAGGCGTAATATTATAATAACACAACCTAGGAAAGTATTAGGTTTCGAGAGAAAGTATAATTTCTTTGAAGTATATTCCACTTTAAGAACCATGAACTTGATAATTTCTAAATTTTAATTTGGAATAGATATATTAGAATTGAAATATAGGAATAATTTTTACTCGACACTCGAGAGAGGGTAAAACTACATTAGAGTTCTTGCTTATAAATTTTATAAAATTGATTAAAAATAATTATATAATTAAGAATCATATTTGATAATTAGGTGAAATCATAACCCTAGGCTTTCTCATCTTGATTATACTGCTAACTTTCCATTTATTTGTTGAATTTGTCACCACATTCATCACGTTAATCTACAATATATTAAAAGTGGGGATTGAGGAGAAACTTTTTATTATCAATAGTACACTTTACATAATTAGCTTTAAGTATAATATACCCTCATTTATCCTCATATCTTTAAATTTTCATTTTACCCTTATATTTTTATGTTTATGGTCAATAATACCTTAAAAATTAAATTTATTTAAGCTAAATTCAATTATTATTAAAATTAAAATTATTTATCTTTTAAATTAAGTCAATTAATTTTCACTAAATACTATTATTACTAATTATTAGTATATGATTAATAAAAACTTATATAAAAACAAAATAAAAATTATAACAATACCACATATATAACTAACTTGAAATGGCATAACCTATTAAATCAATTAATATTAATATACAAGATTTATAAAAACAATACAATTATATATATGCTTAAATATTTTTAAACCTAATATTACATATTAAAGAATAGTGCATTCCTAAATTATTTCACTGAAAATAAAATATAATAGTAAAAGAAAAAAAAAATCTCGTTAACTAATGTTTACTTAATAAGTATTAGATAAAAAGTAATTTTATAATAATCCATCAACTCTTTAATCACCATTAATTTATATTAATTTGATAAAATATGATATACAAAAAAAAAAAAATCATTTTTCAATTACCTAAGTGTGAATAGATGACAAACATTCGATTTCACATTTTATTTTTACTTTTTTATATTTGTGGTGAACAATACCCTTAATACTCAATTTATAACTTCTAAATAAGATAATTAATAATTATTGTTTTCAAAAATTAAGTCAATTAGTTTCCACTAAATACAATTATTACTAATTATTAGTACACAAATATTTTATTAAGTCGATTAACAAAAGCTTAAGGATAAACAATGCTTACTATTAGAATATACATTTCTGAACATGTATTATCTTATGGGTAACTATATTTCACACTTTTTTGTGGAGTTTCAATGCAAACGACAAAAGTCTTGATAAAAGACTAGAAATAGAAAATGAAAAGAAGAAAAGTTGTCGGATGTTGACAAAAAATATTGTGTACAGAGAAATGTTATTCAAATAAAAATATTACATTTCAATTTATTTAACCTTTAACATTATATAAATAATTTTATAAAAAGTGTTATTCATATATATATATATTTTTAACAATTTTAATTTTACCTTTAGTAACATTAATTACATCAACTACTTCCAAAAACATTATTAGTACTTAAAAATATTAGACATATCATTCGTCCGATATATAAAACGTGCAATGCAGGTGCTTACTACTAGTTTAGCTAAAATCATTGATTCAAAATTTCATTCATTTAAATAAAATAAGTGCCACACAATTATAGTACTTAATAGAAAATAAATATCAATCATTGTGGGTTCGACATCCTAACTTCATTATTATATTACAAAACTTTACATGCACACTTGCGGTAAATTCACGCATGGAAAAGGGGTACCAATAATGATATTTAACTTTAGTGGTATGAAGCATGAATTTATGTGATATTATTTAGTGAATAAATATGTATACTAATTATATAGGATAATATGACCATAGTCTTATTACCATATAGATTGATAGGTGCATCGCATTGTTGAATCTAAATAGCATTTTTCTTTTTCAATCGTTAGAGTGGAAAAAAGTATTTTTTCCCCCTCTTTTGCTAAGCAATGTCTTATTTACTGAGAAACTATCAAATTTCATTGCATAGATAAAGTCCTCTCTACTTTCGTACCTTGGTAAATTTTGGCTCCCCTACACTCTTTTGATGAGTACTTCATTCTCTTTCTTTGTTGCCATGTACGACGCATACTTTGAGTGCATCATCTAGTATACTCTTCTTCTTCATCTTTTTCTAATCAAGTATGTTGGAGTTGTGTAGAGTTGGATTTTGAGGAATTGGATATTCATATAATTGAGGATGAGGATTCAAGCCCAAATTTGTAGCTCGCTGTATTTTATCCACTGTAGACTAGTCAAAACACTTGGATGTTCTTGAGTCGCAATGCCATTTGCCATGAATCAAAAGTAGCTCAAATTTCATTCGCACTCAAACAGAGGTGGATCTAGCAGGGGGCTGGCCGCCCCAACCCACATGGTAAGGAGGAAGGAATTTTATAGTTAAATTGGCCCAAACAACTATGTTTAGCCCAGCTTCGTATTGTGTCCTAACCTCAAGTCCAATTATCCAAATATTCTTTCATGATATTAATGAAATGTATACAATTTTATTTCCAAATTAGTTTTTTATTTAATGCATATTTTACTTATTATTATATATAATATTTATAAAATTGTATTGATTAGGCCTAAAATAAATTACTTATTTTAATAGTAAGAGACGCTATATGTTTGGTTAAGCTTAAAGTAATTAAATTTTCTAGTTTTAAAAATATTTTCCCAGATAACTTATTCATTCTCATAAGAAAGAAATTTGCTTATTTTTTTACCACAAAATTGATGTTACTATCTAAATAAATATCTTACTTCATATTTAATCTTATATATATATTTAGTTTTTTTGTTGTTGGATATATATAATTTGTCTACGTTTATCATGCTTCTATCCGTTTATATTTCTTAAGGCGGGTGTTGATTTCATATTTCGCAAGAAAAAGTACGAATATCTAGTGAGACATCTTAGGATGAGAATCTAAACCTGTGTTTCATCGAGTGTCCAAAACTATTTGTCATGAATGTAAAGAGCGTAGTGGTGAGCGTCGATTTCATATTTCGCAAAAAAAGTACGAATATTTAGTGAGACATCTTAGGATGAGAATCTAGACTTGTATTTCATCGAGTGTCCAAAACTATTTGTCATGAATGTAATGAATGTAGTCTTCTAAACTTGATCTCTTGTAGTGTGAATTTATTTAAAATTTTTAAATTTTAGCCCACCCCTGTATCATTTTTGTGGCTCTGCCCCCGCACTCAAAGTTTTACTAAAGAGTTTAAAGTTTTGCGTAGTGTGTTGGAACACATTCAATAGTTGGGCGATGGGCGTATTCGGAATGCAATGAAAGTTGTAACAAGGGATGTCTACGAAGGGCTCGATACCGGTCGACCTCTAGTTCTACCCTAATAGCGAAGGACCCTGCCAGTTATGCTCCCCCGTACCAGAAGCACCCAGTACTGACCAACTGCCTAGTCCGACAAAGGCTCTCTATCAGACTGAGAGCACCTGCTCCAACATGCAAGAGAATTGACGATTCTTCTAAGTTGGGTGTAAAGAAATCTAAGAAGTCCACTGTTTAACTTTAATATATATAAAAAAGGTTTAACCCCAACCTTGAGGGCCCCCACCGCCCCGTTCCTAGAGCTTTGTGAGGGAGGTAAATCGTGGGATATGCCCCAACAGGCTAAGAAATCAGAGCTTTCTGTACACTGCGCCTACAAGGAGTCCAATTTCATGTCTCAGAAATCGAACCCCCACACTGCGGCTACCAGCACTGTGCTATACATAACACTACTCTTGGTCCTTTTGTATTCCCTTCTACTTGATTTTGACTTTCTTATTACAAAAAGGAGAGAAGTAGTAGTAATTAAATTTTTGTGCTGTGATTGTGTTGGATGTGTTGGCTTAGGGGGAGTCATTTGTTGCTTTGGAGGTGTAGTAGTAGTCAATATTATAATGCTCACACAATCACATTTATAACAAATTCACAAATTAAAAATTCGAGTGATAGGTATTGTGATTAATAAAACCATGTGGGGAGTTTGTTAGAAAAAAATTGCGTTGTCATATTTTTGCATGGCTTATATATTGGCTCTCTTAATTTACATTGTTGATTTTTAATTATCGAATATTGAGATAACTGCACAAGTTATGATTGGATTGACTGTAGCTAGTCTTGACCGAGTGGGATGGTAAGCAGATTCGTCCTAAATACTTAAGCTGCAATTTTTATTGTTTTTTTGCTTATATATCATGATTTAATTTCATGCCATACAAGTGCAGCTCATATATTTTAAGTTTTATATCATCTTATATATTATAAGATTTGGTTAGAAGGAAAATATAAAGATATGATCAATTCACTTTGCCTTCACTTATATTGGCCCTATATAAATTTAGAAACTTTTTAGTATATTTTATGTTAATTTTCTTACCATTCATTAATACTTAAGCTCGGCCAATTTCAAGAAAGAGGACTAGACGTGATACTTCATTGACAAGCATTTTCTTTAAGCCCTTGATGAATTCAAAAACAATTTGGTGTTCTAATTACATTCTCGTCTTTTGATCATGCTACTTGGCGTGAAATTAAGAATGAGGATTTTTAATCCAAGTGGTGTTGCGGTCGAGTACAATAGAAAAGTGGTCATAAAATTAAGATCAGTGGGTGTGATTTCACTTCATCAACAAGTTAAAAGAAGAAGAAACAAAAGAGAATTGTTCTTAGTTCTTTTGATTGTTATTTTGTTAATTTTGCGAAATTACAAAAATCGGATGCTTTGGTATTTTTTTTATCAAAATTATTAGTTGACTGTTTGATTCATCACATGTCGGCCAATGGATGTTTCCCTTCGAGGTTTACCACGTCATATTTGATGTCGTGTTTAACTTTATTAGTTAATTTCGTGCTTATTAAGCTAAGTCACGGACGTAGCATTAACCTGCACGTGCTAGTGAAAACCAATAAAATCGATATTACACTGACTACTTGTCTGTCCAGAATTTTACTGGTTACTTCAATTAATTTTTAATTAATTTAGGTTTTAGAACTTCCACAGCTGAAGTGGAGTATAAAGCAGATGCACTTGCTGCTCAAGAATGGGTGCGGCTTCGAAAACTTTTTGAAGACATTCATGTGATTATTCCTAAGCCAACTATACTTACTACTCAGGACAAGCATGTCGAGCTAAAACATCATTTCATCCAAGAAAAAGTTTTAGATGGAACTATCAGTGCAATGGAGGTACATAGGTAGCATAGCTAAGCGAATGTTGCTGATATTTTTACTAAATCTCTGTCCAAGGGACCTTTTGAAATACTTCGTGCAAAGCTTGGAGTCACTTCAAAAACTGGATATAAGGGGGAGTGTTGAAATCAGTAAGGCTTATATTTCTAACGCTACTTTATTTTTTTTGTCTTCAAACCGTATATCCTTTTTAAATTCCAATGACAACGTTATGCTTTTCCATAGTTTTAGATGGTTGTGTTTTTCATTGCTATCCACAAGTCAGTTATTGTATGAACTAGAAGTCTTTGTCAACTCCATAAAGATATGACTGGTTGTCCTATCAAAAATAGAGAAAAAGTAATGTAGTTTTAGTTGGATTGAGTTATCTTTCACTAGTTTTCATTTCTGGACTTTTTTCAGTTAATTTCTTCATCAAGTGTTTGTTGATCTTGGGCCGTGTAAATCAATGACGGACGCAGATATTTTAAATTAGTGGAGCACAATCAAATTTGCAAAATGCCAAATTTATAAGATAAATATGAGTCAATTTTTAGCTACATATTTCCCCCACATAATAAGTAGGAAAAAGAAAAAGAAAAAAAGAAAAACTCAACTATGACAATTTCAATAGATAACTCAAGAGTAACTAGAGCCTCTTGTGTAGAAACATAGTTTTGGTGCCGACTACGATAAGTGGGATTCCAAGAGCAAAATGCAGAAATTCGAGGATCCACTGCCCAACAAATATCATTAAAAATCATTAAATAATATAATACCATCATTTGCTAAAACTCATTTAAACCTTATCATGTATTCGAAAAATTTATAAAAAAGGTTTAAAAACTCCTCAAAACATGGAAGATATTCATCTCTCCCCACACTATAATCAAAACAATTTGTACATATTCCAAGCTCTCATCTTTCTCATATATTCAAAAAAGGGATGCGTTCCTCCTACAAAATTACTTTCCGAATTATGCTGTATATAAATATTAAGCTCCAAATTTATCCTATGACACTCAATAAAACAATAGAAAGCAAGACTTCAATTATCCAATTACCATTTCTGATATTAGAAGCTTTCATAACCCAATATTTTTCTTCAAATGACAACAAATGCCAGAAAACCTATCAATTACTGCTGCCCGTATTTTGAATTTTTTATGAAGTTCCCAAATAAAATCTCACAAATCACGAATCATAATTCAACAAATCACATTGATGATCCATAACAAATCAAAAATCCCAAATCATAAATATATTTTCAAATTTCAGATAATGAGATGCAATATAGAAGCAATTAAGCAAAGCAAAACTATCCAACAGATTGCAGATGTTGTTCGAATGCAATGAATTGGGGCTTTGGAATTGGAATTAAGAGCTATTAAAATCAAAAGCTTTAGCTAAACACTCTAATTAAAGGTTTGAACGCCTAATAAGGCATTTTAGCAAATATGTCTGTTGACACATAAAAATTCAGCCCAAATCGAACAGCCTAAGGAATAAAGCCCAATTGAAGGATCCCCAAATCGGATAGCCTAAAGAACGAAGTCCAATCAAACGAATTAGGGTGAAGGCCCAAATAAGGGGCCCAAGAATGCGGTGACACCATCGCCCAAGTTTGCGAGTCACCCAGAATCTGAACGAATGGGGTGTCATACGGTCGCCCAGAGCTGTTATTCCACTCTCGCCCAAACCTTCAAGTCGCCCAAGGTATCAACAAATATAACGCATCGTGGTTATCAAGGAATGCAGTTATCAAGGCAGTTGTTAAAGTAGCATTATCACGTTCCACGACTCAAGGAATTCAATCGAAAGAAGTTGAACGATGAAAGATAATGGCAGCAGTTAAGAGGCAGTTTCATGACAAAATGGCCACTACAAAGAAAGTGGGAAGTTATAAGACGATCAAGCAGTTTTCAGGGTAGTTAATCACAAAGAGATCGTCTAGGAGGTATAAAAGGGAGAAAGGACGCAGAAGCAAAGGACCGAATCCAAAACTCTCGAACAGAGAATATGTAATTTTCATTTCCTTAGCTTTTAGACTTAAACATTTTTCTGTAACTCGTGTGCTTGCGCCCCTTGGAGGCACGTTGTTTTTCATTCCCAATTGTAAAGTCCATCGCCAATAAAAGAACACCCCTTTTTGGGACTTTGTCTCATGAGGTTTCGTCCCTTACACAATCGTCTGACCCTTTTTAATTGTTAGCGACTTAACCCGCGCGAAACAATGTCATGGGCATACAACTAATAAGAAGAAACCCAAATGCAAATAAATAAATTTAACTAATCAAAACACAGTGATGAGTTTTCGTTAGTGTTACTTAAAAATCCAATGGCAACCAACTGCTTACAACACGTACAGAGAAGGAGGGAGATCGGCGGAACAGTGAACACGAGTTGTCTTCAACAGGTTCTTCAACGGTTCGCAACGGGCTCTTCGTCAACGAGAGTAGTTAGCAATAGAATGGAAACCAACAACGGAAGAAAGGTTTTGATTTTCCAATGGGTTCGTCTTTTGCTTCAATAAAATCTATTTTGCCAAATGCAAATAGCAACAAGGGTTGGAACAGGTGAAAATCATTTTTCCCCCCCCCCCACCCCACTCCCCTCCAATTAAATTCAATTATATTACATTACATTTTTTTCTTTCCTATTTTCAACCACACAATCTTTCATAAAATAATATTATACGTAAATCGAAAATTTTTTCTTCTTTTTCAACTATTCATTTTTCAAAAAAATACTATTTCACCCATTTTCATTTCCAAGAAATGGGGGCCAAACGAGGGCTTAAAAAGCTGGTGCATCACGAATTTTAAAAAGCTGGTGGGTCACGTGTCCTACCAAGCCCAACCATGCATCTGCCGGCGGAGTAAATCATTACAATGTGATGCTCTTTCAAACAGAGCCAAAATAAATATATACAAAAATGCTTCTTGGACAGGCTTGCTGGATAGACAAGAAATAGGGATTCAAAACCTCTAACGTGGCAAGTGAAATTGGAGAGAACTTAAGGCCGCACGTGAGTGACGCATGAGAGGTGAACCAAAACCTAGGGCACGAAATTAATTGAATTATGCACCCTTAAAACAACGCTTCCTTCTTGCAATAATTCCAGTTGCTGGCATATTGCAACCCGACAATAATTTCCCGGGAAGTGTGGTGCAATCCGGTGACAAACCTGAAGCTCAGGCAGGAGTTGTGTAAGAACTCTCCGTTCTCGAAGATTTGACGCCAACGAACGGTACATTCAGGTGGATGTGAAGATCGAAAATGCACAATTCGACGGACCCGAAGCACGTTCCTCTTCCTGTTCTCGAAGATTTGACGTCAACGAATGGTACATTCATGTGGTTGTGAAGACCAAAAATCCACAATTCGATGGACCCGAAGCATGTTCCTCTTTGTGTTAAAGATCCTGCCTTCGACCCGGGATTGCAAGTAAGTTTCGTGCCTTAATTTCCCCTTTTGGAGAGGTATAAAAAATTGATGTGGAATAGGAAAACCATTCTACCCTGCTTTGAATGCAATATTGTGGGATGAACTTTGTTAAACATATAATAGAGAACTTAGAAAAACTCCTGGAGCAACTTCCTTTTGACAAACTGATTTTGTGTATGACATTATTATCCAAAAATGCTTGTTTGCCTAGCGAGATTACAGAAAACTTTCAAAAATATGCTTGGACCACCGAAATTAGTTAGGTTGCTAAAGATGGCTTTAAATGGATCAGACTTGGACCACTCGTTTTTGTTCTCATTATATTTGAATACTTTGGTTTTGGGTTGGGATATCATGTAATGATGATGATAAAAGAAAGAAGTAATCAGATGCTTGTGTTATCATGACAAGCGCAAGAGACTCGAGTAATGCATTTGGATTCACACATGGAGACATAAATATAAATTGGCAAACTTTGATTACGAATCCGAAAATATTTCTCCCATATAGTATACAGTAGGTATATATTTAAGTTAGTGAAGTAGGCACTTCATAAGACTGGGCTTCGGCTCCTGCTTTTCGTAGATATATATTAAAGTTAGTGGACTTGCCACTTCTAAGTCTAGACTTCAAGCTCTTGGTCTTCGTATTGAATGTCATTTGTTTTACTCATGATTCCTATTGATTATCGTTTGTTTACGTATTTAGGATTTAAACCCAATCTACCTCGGTTATGTGACTTCTTGTTTACTTGTGTGACAGCTACTATGGACGAAGTGCAGATCGACCATGATGATATGTTGGCTGAATTCAATTATGAGTTTGTTACGGTCTCCGTTAACGTTGTGGATGGTGAAAACTTAGTGGGGGATGGTTTGATTGTGCCTTAGGTAGGCATGGAGTTTAAGGAGTTAAAAGACATGTTTGACTTCTACAAGAAATATGCTTATGCAATTGGATTTCCGATTAAGAAAAGGAATTCGAAAAAGGGGGATGACGAAGAGTTGAGATATGTAACCTTCACATGTAGCCGTGAAGGTCAAAGAATCGGTAATAGTAGCGGTTCTTTCAAGCCCCAACCAACAATACAGATGGGTTGCAAAGCCAGGATATCTGCATCATTAGATGTTTATGGAGTATGGAGAATTAACAAGGTCCACCTCGACCACAATCACGAAACTAGTCCATCAAAATCTAGGTTATATTGATATAACCGAGAATTGAGTTCACACGTGAAACATAAACTTGAAGTCAATGATTTAGCTGAAATTTCGTCGCATAAAAGTTTCAATTCTGCCGTTGTCAAAGCAAATGGTTATGAGAACTTGAGTTACATTGAGAAAGATTGTCGAAATTATATTGAAAAAGTTAGGTGTTTAAGACTTGGTGAAGGGGATGCTGTTGCAATACAAGCATACTTTGCAAAGATACAAGCACAGTGCTCGGAAGTTTACTTTAGTATGGATTTAGACGATGAATCCTGACTAAAAAATGTTTTCTGGGTTAATAATCGTTGTAGGCAAGCGTATAAGGAATTTAGCAATTTTACTTTTGATACCACGTACCTGACAACCAAGTATGGCATGTCGTTCGCCCCGTTCATTGGCGTCACATCATGGACAGTCAACATTACTTGGTTGTGGGTTGTTGTCGAGTGAAGATACAAGTAATTTTGTCTAGTTGTTCAGAACATGGCTACAATGTGCGCATGGTCAGGCACCTCATGGAATAATTACTGACCAAGATCAAGCCATGCAAAATTTATTCAAATTTGAAAGTTTAGGGAACGTTCTACAACCACTTGAAAATTCACGGGAATACTTTACTATGTCAAATTCAAATTTTAGCGTTACCAAGTTTACGTTCCAATTTACCGTTTGACCTTACATGCGGAATTAATACAATTAATTTTAACAAATCACAAATTAATTGTTGTCTAGGTGGTTAAACATACACGTCCAATTAAGCATATGTTGAATTGTCGGTTTGTGTAAAGTAAATAAAACATTAACAACACCAACTCACAATATAATGATGGAGAAATCCCAACGTGGGTAAAACTCCTGAACCAAGCCAGTAGTTTCCACTATACCAATCCAGCCAGTACAAGTTATGCCAAACTCCGTACCAAGTCAGACCCCCTGTTCCAGTCTCACGATCTACTGCCGTAGATACTGCTAGTCTCCTGCTAGCTTCATGATCTATCTTCTGTAGCCCAATCTGTTGTTCAATACAACCTCCTGGTCTCTAGCTGATTGTATATCATCAAGTGGAATTCCAAGAACCTCATGTTCTTGTCCAGTTCCTGTGCTTGTCGTCCACATTTCTCAATTTCGCAATGAGAGAATCCATTCCTCAACAGATGAAGAAGTCTAGGTATTTTGTTTTCACAAATACTGATGTTTTCCCCAACGATGGATTGCCCGGATCACACGGTGTTTATGGATGAATTCCTTGTTCAGTTCTGCCTTGGATGACTCGAGAGAATATTGAAGATGAT
The DNA here is from genome assembly GCF_002742605.1 of Olea europaea var. sylvestris. Taxonomy (NCBI): domain Eukaryota; kingdom Viridiplantae; phylum Streptophyta; class Magnoliopsida; order Lamiales; family Oleaceae; genus Olea; species Olea europaea. Next base: position 234,836 of record NW_019238494.1, on the reverse strand, counting down.
ATCTATGTAAAGAACAATATGACAATATCTCTTTCACATTCACGGCCTTTGTATTTATTGTTGGGAGCAATTAGGAGTCCTAGGCCATGTCAAACTTTCCAGAAATCGAAAATAAGATTTTCCATATAACACCGTCGCTCGAGCAAAAAGCGAGCGAAAGCGAACGATGCTACTTCGCTCGAGCGAACATCGAGTGGCGAGCGAGCACGACCATTCTGCTTTCTCTCGCTCGAGCGGTGGCAGGGCGAACAGCTAGAGAACTTTCAGTGCCGCGACCTTGATTTGAACCAAACACTCAAACCCTAGACCCTACCATCTAGCTTTGCTAAATTGCACCCTAAGTCCCTGACTTTTATAGCATTGTACAATTGAGTCCCTGACTTTTACAAATTTACAATTTAGTCCTTTTGTCCACAGAATCACCAATTACACCTTTAGACCTAAACAAACTCCCCCTTTGACATTCTATGACAAAACTCTACAAATGAAATCAGGACAATCACTGAGTTTTGCATTCCTTCGTGTACCTATTTCCTGAAATCCACAAACTCATATATCCAGTGTAAAAGCACGTAATACAGCAAATATAAAAATTAATTAAAGCTCTTAATCACAAATCAACATAACAGTTTGAGACGTGATATTGATACCAATCAAAACACCAACCAAGACACCAACACCACTAAACATCAAAACTCAAACAGATGGATGTGATATGGAATGCAATGCAACGCTCCCCCTTACTGCAAGCTTTCAAGTTTTTATGCAGTAGGTAAATGTATCTGTCTCTTCCCAACGACCCCTAGACATAGCAATGCAATGCAAGTAATAACAATCAATGACGTCATGTACATGCATATGCAATGCAACGACCCCTAGACATAGCAATGCAATGCAAGTGATAACAATCAATGGCGTCATGTGCATGCATATGCAGCCGCTCTCCTATGTGTATGCTCAATCATTATTTTTTCTCCCCCTCAATCTAGCAATAACACACAATAATAAAAAATACAATTGATAGCATGCAAAAGCAAAATCAACAAGTAGTATAACTCCCAACATACTTAGTTCAGTCCAGAATTGAGTAATAATATAAGTGACTCATGTATGTAAAGTATCACTGATCCAATGCAAGCAGGACTCCAAACCTTAATTTTGTGAGAAGGGACATGTCAATCATTGTCAATAAGTATGTTCTCCTACTAATGAGAGTCAAACCATGTAACACGTAGTAGGACATATACTTATTATTTTTACTTATCTCCCTCTTACTATGAGCTTATTTGTTTTTCAATTTTTCAAAGTATTTCAACTCATCATATTTTTCTCATTTCTCCAGCTTATTAATTTTTCATCTTAAGTGCAGGTTCTTCTCCATTAGGCGACTAAAATGACCCCTGTAGCGAGCTTTAGGCCGGTTAACCCAAATCAGTTGACCATAGGCACCAAGTTTTAAGAGAACCCACAGGCTTAATTGCTCGAGTCAAATAAGTCTCAAAGAAGAACATGAAGATATTAGCATTTAAAATTGGGGAAAATTTTTGGGTTAAGGTCTATAGAAATTGGTCAATTCATGTTCAAAGTCACCCCATCGACATGTAGTGTTCCACTAACAAATTCATAGTGTGTGCAGTGCAGATGGTACATGAAGATTCTTATACATATTAATCCAACTAGACCTAACCAAGCAATGAAAATTATTCTATAGCTTATCAATTTTAGCTCCTATATGACACAACGTGCAAGCTCTAAGTCATGTGTCATGCTGTAGAAATTTCCATAACCAACTATTTTTGTCTTTTTCAAATTTTTAATGTTTTTGTGTTTTTCGTTTTTACTAAAATGAATGCTCCACACACAAAATAAAATAAAATCAAGCACACAAAGGAAAAAATAATCATGCATGCGTCAAAACTCGTAGGTGAAAATGCACAAGCATGAAAAATAACAAAACAAAAACAAACAATAAACATGTGATGCATGCAACAACTATATGTCAATTAAGAGTCAAGCATGTATCAAAAATACCTAATCAAGTAGGTATATAAGTGCTCTTTCCTTTAAGAGTACCACGATCTCTAACCAAATTTGAGAGATCGCTTTTCTTCACCCAAACCTGTTTAGAGCGAGAATTGTTTCCAGATAGCTGTGTCACTAATTGAGTCAAACGATTCATTTGATCAGTGAGGAATCCAATCTGACCAACAGACACCTGATTTTTGTTCTTTTTCAAGCTCAAGTCTTTCCTATTGTTCATGTAGTGATGATACTTAGGGTGAATGTGACCTAACTTTCCACAGTGAAAACATGTAGGGATAAACCTAGGACCTATGATATGCTTACGCTGATTTCTATTCCCAGGTCGACGAGTCCTATGACGTATGGTAGACCTACATCCTGAAGTTTCCACAACATTTGTTATGGGATTAGTCACAATGTTTGGCTGGTCAGTAGCACGAACAAAGGTGGTCTGTGATATACTAGCAACATTTAGATCAAAACCTAGACTTCCCTTATCTCCAGCCGGCTTGCCTATTCCTAAAATATTATCTAGCCTTTCAGAACTGCTAGAAAAGGCAACTGAGACCTAGACAACTCTAGCTCACTCTCAAGGTGTTTAACCTGAATAGCTAAGGTCTCATTCACAATGGTCAGCTCACTTACTCTCCTAGAGGACATCTCATTCTTATTGGTGAGATCACTAACGCGGGCCTCTAACTGTTCTTTATCTAGCTTATGCTCTTTCACTTTCTTGCTCATTGTTTGGTTAGTGGCTAAGATCTTGAGGCTTTCCTCATACATCTTATCGTAGACTGTTTCTAGATCTTCCACACTTCCACTCTCATCTCCATAATCTTCACTACTACCTAAGTCCTCTGTCTTTTCACTCCCCTGATCGGATCCACTTTTACCCCTAGCAACGAAGGCCACATATTTTCCACTCTCTTCATGGGTGGATTTCTCACTTTGATTTTTTGAGTTAGACTTGTCATCAGTGAGAGTAGTATTCATAGCCTTCTCTTCAAATCTCTTAGCACTAGGGCACTCATTCCTCACATGATCGAAATCGCGACAGTTATGGCATCTCACGAATTTAGATTTCTTCTTAGGTTCACTCATGCCATCTCTTTGTCTCTCTTGAGGCTTTTTCTTATTCCTATTTTTTTTTGGAATTTTTTAGTTAGGTAGGCCATCTTTTCATCATTGGATGAATCAGAATCAGAAGATTCCATCCGGATATTTCTAGCAGTTTTTAAGGCTATGAATTTTTCCTTAGCTAAATTGTCTAAGATCAATTCATAGATCTGGAGGGATCCAACTAACTCCTCTACCTTGATAGTGTCTATGTCCTTACTCTCCTCAATTACCGTGACTTTAGGCCTAAAACGCTCAGGTAAGGATCTAAGAATCTTTCTCACTATTTTAGGCTCGGGGATTTTCTTACCTAGGTTGAAGAATGAATTTACTATGTCGTTTAAGCTCGCATAAAAGACATCAAACAACTCATCATCTCTCATTCTTATCTCTTCAAACCTAGTGGCCAACATCTACAGCTTATAACTCTTAACTGCCTGAGTTCCCTCATGTGTGGTTTCTAAAATATCCCAAACTTCCTTTGCTACCTCACACATGGACACTATCCTAAACTCCTCGGGGAAAATTGCCATAAATAGGGCATGGAGGGCTTTGCTATTTAAATTACAGCTATCCAATTGAGCTCTAGATCAGTTCTCGACAGGGGTGGGAGTGACTACACCATCTATTGTGGTACTAGGGGCTGACCAACCATTTACCACAATCTGCCAAACACGCTCATCTAAGGATTTCAAAACGCCCTCATTCTCACGTTCCAATATGCATAATTGTTCCCATCAAAGTGGTGTGACACATTCAACAACATACTCATCTAGACTAATGTAAGGTCAGGATTCGCACTTAGGCTCTGATACTATTTGAAAGTTCAGGGAACATTCTACAATCACTTGAAAATTCACGGGAATGCTTTACTATGTCAAATTCAAATTTTAGCATTACCAGGTTTACGTTCTAATTTACCATTTGACCTTACGTGCGAAATTAATACAATTAATAGTAACAAGTCACAAATTAATTGTTGTCTAGGTGATTAAACATACACGTCCAATTAAGCATATGTTGAATTGTCGGTTTGCGTAAAGTAAATAAAATAGTAACAACACCAACTCACAATATGATGACGGAGAAACCCCAACGTGAGTAAAACTCCTGAACCAAGCCAGTAGTTTCCACTATACCAATCCAGCCAGTACAAGTTATGCCAAACTCCGTACCAAGTCAGACCCCTTGTTCCAGTCTCACGATCTACTATCGTAGATAGTGTTAGTCCCCTGCTAGCTTCCCGATCTACCTCTTGCAGCCCAATATGCTGTCGAATACAACCTCTTGGTCTCTAGCTGATTGTATCACCAAGTGAAATTCCAAGAACCTCATGTTCTTGTCCAGTTCCTGCGCTTGTCGTCCACCTCTCTCAATCTTCCAATGAGAGAGTCTCTTCCTCACCAGATAAAGAAGTCGAGGTGTTTTCTCTTCACAAATAGTGATGTTTTCCCTAACGGTGGACTGCCCGGATCACAAGGTATTTATAGATGAATTCTTTGTTCAGTTTTGTCTTAGATCACTTGAGAGAATATTGAAGATGATAACTATATAAATTACAATATGGCAATCTCTCTTTCACGTTCACAGCCTTTGTATTTATAGTTAGGGGTAATTAAGAGTCCTAAGCCTTGTCAAACTTTCCAGAAATCGAAAATACGATTTTCCATATAACACCGTCGCTCGAGCGAACATCGAGCGACGAGCGAGTGACGACCATTCTGCTTTCTTTTGCTCGAGTGATGGTAGGGCGAACAGCGAGCGAACTTTCGACACCGCGACTTTGATTTGAACCAAACACTCAAACCCTAGTCCTTACTATCTAGCTTTGCTAAATTGCACCCCAAGTCCCTGACTTTTATAACATTGTACAATTGAGTCCCTGACTTTTACAAATTTACAATTTAGTCATTTTGTCCACAGAATCGCCAATTACACCTTTAGACCTAACAAAATCATTTTTTCGAACGCAAGGCGTAGATGATATCTATGACATATTTTAAAGAAGTTGTCTAAAAGGTTTGGGTACCATGATGACAAGTCTTCGATATTTGGGGCTATACATGTATTAGTTTATGATTGTCAATTTGTTGAAGAATTTGAGAATGGGTAGGGCTGCAATGATTGACAAGTACAACTTGCAGGATAATGAATGGTTATTTGGGTTGTATGAGAACAGAGCCATTTGATTCCATGTTTTTTGAAGACTACTTTTTGGGCAGGGATGTCGATGACACAGAGGACCGAGAGTATGAATGCGTTCTTTGATGGTTACATGCATTCAAGGCCACGCTGAAGCAATTTGTGGAACAATACGAACGAGCACTGTAATGCAAAGTAGAGAAAGAGGTCCAAGCTAATTTCAAATCATTTTCGCAAATGGTGCCATGTGCAACACAATACGAATTTGAGCTACAATTTCAGTCAGTTTATACCATTGCGAAATTCAGGGAAGCTCAGGATGAGTTCAAGGGGAAGGTTTACTACGATGTCATATCTACGTTGGAGGGAGATACGTTGACTATGTATGAGGTGAGCAAGGATGTTATGCATGAGGGGCGACGAAGGAAAAAAAATTCTTCGTCTCATTTGAGAGAGAGAACCGTAACATCATTTGTAGCTGCCATTTGTTCGAGTTCAGGGAAATTCTTTGTCGCCATGCAATTACGGTTCTTATTCGTTGCAATGTCACGTCTCTTCTAAAGAGGTACATACTGTAGAGATGGAGAAGAGACGTTGGTCGAGCACACACCAGAGTTGTCGTGAATTATGACGGTTAGATCAGCTCTCCTGAGCAGTTGAGATATAATGAACTATGTCATAAGTTTTCACAACTGGCTAACCTTGCTGCGGACGATGAAGGGAGGTCGCGTGTGACACTGGATTGGATAAAACTTCAGTGCAAAGATCCTTTGATGTCGAAAAGGTCGCACACTAGAAGTAATGTGATCGCACATCATACTATTCAAGTAGCTGATCAGTGTATCGACTCCTAGAATGACGCCAACGTGAACATAAGAGATCCGAAATCATAGCGTAGTAAGGGACCGCCCAAAAAATTGAGGAAGAAAGGTCCGCTGGAGTCGAGTTCGAAGAACACAAAGGTAAATTTGATTTAATTTATTAAAAAAACAGATCCAAATATTTGATTGTACTGAATACTTTCATACTACATAAATTTACAGTTAACATCAAGCAAAGGAAGGAGACCTACTGGGTGAGATACTGATATGCAAGAGAGCGCTGTCCACGTTCATGAAGCTCAGCAGCAAAACTACTTAATGCAGCCTCCGCCTCCTTGCCCACAATATTCGATGCCAACAACATTTCCCGTCTCATAGTATACTGTCGTGACACCATTCTCACATGCAGGGATATTACCGATGTCAAATTACATCGCGCCATCGTCATCAAATATTATGTATAGTCCGCAAGGTAAGCTCACACCATCAATTGGTTAAAGATAAATTCTCGATGTCATTTGAAATATGCAACTAACAACATCCATATTTCATTGTAGGTCAACCAATGCCATACTATCATCCATATTTATCGGATCATGGAGGCTCAGGTTTGTGTAATGAATTCCAATTATTGAACAAATGTTACGAGAAATATTTATGTTGCTTCTTTGATCAACAAAATTTACTTGTTCCAGTAACATTTGAATTTCTCCTTCTTTTTGGCTGTAAGTGCATGTCTGTATAAAGTTCTGCTTGGTTGAAATTGTAGGCATTCTATAAAGAAGTAATGCCTGATTTTGATGTCTTGGGGAAAGAAATCCTTATTTCTCAAGACCTTTTGGAAATGGAGAAAAAATGAAACTTGTTAACAATGTGCTAATGGGCAGGTAATGATGCCTTCATTATTACAATATCCTTCATTTGCCACAAATTGCATATCCCGTGTCAACATAATTTTTTTTCCCTGCAGAAGAGATTACCTTGCTTGAATGTTTTCTGACTATTCAAAACGTGAACATAAGCTGTGCATTTTGTATACATTGAATTTGCGAAATTTCTAGTGTGGTAAATTTCATACGTTGCTTCTTTGGCAAATAATCTGTGCATTTCTTCGTATTTATGTTGTTGCAACTTTGTGCTGTGTAAATTGGAGGAAAAATTCAGGCAGCCTCCTTTTATCTGGTGTATACTGATGCCTTCATTTTCAAAAAATCTGAGAATGTTTTTGTTTCTTTTTTAGCATAGATTGGTGGCCTTCTTGTTAATTTCTGCTAATTCCCAACTTCTTTATTTGGTCTACAGAATGTATATAGCTATTTTTGCGTCATTTACTAAATATTGCTTGAGGCTTTCTTCTAATACGTAGTTTGCTAATAGGTTGCTATTGTCAAAGATATAAGGGAATCAATGCTTGAAGATATTTACATGACATGGGACTTACTAGGCAGGCTATAGCTATTTACAAGACTTGGGACTTCATATTTGGCAAAAGTGTACCCCCAGATTAGTTGCTTGGGCGTTCTTACAATTATTAAATGCTTTACATTATGTGGATGGATATTGAATGGTCTTAAGGAGTTCACTATTGTTGTCGTTATGGTCTCATTAGGCATGTTCAACCAAGAAATGTATTTAAGTTCTGTCATTTTGAATATGGTTGAAAGCTTATTTGATCAACCAAAAAATGTATTCAAGCTCTGTCACTTTTAATATGATAAAAAGCTTATTTGTTCAATTAATTGTCTTCAATGTATCTTACAATGTTCAATTAATTGTCTTCAACATCAATGAGGTCTCTAGCACCTTTCCTTAAATATAGCTAGTAGACATTTAAGTTTTCTTATTGCATTATGCCCTTTTTCTGTGTTGCAGCCAAGAGCAACATTAAAATGTCTACTAGCTATATAATTTCATTCATACAAGAGAACGTAGTTCCAAATACAGTAGTGGCAATACTTCAATTCAAAATATTACACATTCCTAATCCATCTCAATCGGTACATAATACTTGAACAAGAGTAATTGGAATTACTACATGAAGACAATGAGAGCTAACACGAGATAGTGCTACACATACAAAAGTTATGTCAAAAGCCGAGAGCAAATTTTTATCTAATAATCAAGTTGATCGCTTCCCTTTTGCATTCACTTCCGCACTAGAATTCGCCTTACATATTTGCACGTTCACCAAAATATGTAGGTCTTCATCATCGGTTAGGTGAACTCGAGATTCAAACATTTTGGACATTTCTTCATCATTTTCGTTCGTCGCAAGGTTTACTAATGAAGAATTGTTGCTAGACGATTCACCGGGTGATTTTTCTTTGACAACCCAATCCCAAAATCCGCATTGCTTACTGCAACAGAGAAATAATCTCCCTTTATTTGCTGTTTGCTTCTCCACCACGAAACACTTCTCAAATCCATTCTTGCATGCCGGGCATCTGCACTTCCTTGGGCTTTCATAAAATAAATGGCCTCTATCTCTACAACTATAACACATTCCTCTATTCTTTCCGCCCATTCTACCATACGAATAAACCACGGTTAATAGAAATGAATTCACGGTCACTATAACAATGAAAGAAACCACTTCAATGTTGAAGAACATTGATAATTTCATCTCAAGTTTCACAGTGATCGTGCAATAACAGGCTATGATTGTTGACAATTGCTAACAACATGTTGGAATGCAACATACAGAGCTTTCTTCATCACTAATGTACCATGTTAGACCCCCTTCAATTGAGCAGCACTAAACTATGAACAACCATGGAGGTGAACACTGGAAAATAACAAAAACACAAACAATAGCTTCATAGTGACATGGGAAAATAGTGATAAAGATGTATAATGACATTGCACAATGAAATTAAAAAGAATTAAAATTTCATACAAAGACACCAACATTTCACAAATTTTCTTTTACTAATTTAATAAAAAATGTGCAAAATTGAGAGATGAAGATGGCAATATCCCGAAGTTCAGCTACGCAATGCAATATCACAAACAAAGCTAAATAAACAAGGGTGCCTTCGCTACATAACTTTGTCGGCAGTGAATTGAGAGCTGGTGGAATGGATGGAAACGACAACAACCCCATGGCCGGAAACGGTGAGGCAATGGCCAAACCCCCCCGATCGATGTGTAGTCAGAGCGCCGACGGTGACATCGTCCGAAGTGTGGCCAGAGATGGTGAAGTTCGGGTTCCAACTTGGGAGATTTGATTTGGGGGCTTAGGGTTCGTTTTGGGAGAAAATGGCACAGTTTTGTATTGCTTTTGACAGACTTTATTCTCTCCTTTTTTTTTTTAATCAGTGCCACGTCAGTTGGGAACTTAACCCTGTCAACAATCCCTGTTTGCCTAGCAGGATTGAAAAATGTATTTCAAATTTAACAAGCGAGGATAGAGGAGAGAAAATTTCTTGGAAGGTGTGACATGTACTAGAACAGCTAAATTTAACTATGCCTTGAAAATCATAGTGTGCTCAGTCTACCACAAGACTCATTTTCTTTCCCCTGGGATTCTTTCTTTCAATTTTATAGGATTCACATAATATGAAAAACTGCTTATCAAAATGTTTTGTACCACATACTGCCAAACACCCTGCAAAATTTTCTTTCGATTTTATTGGTTCCATACTTCATTTGACATCAAGAACTCCTGATGTATTCTCTGCTTAACTTGGCAATTTTCCCCCACTGAGGACATCAGTTAGGCCCAACTGCAAATTCTTTCTCCCAAGTTTTACATTTTTTTTTTTTTTTTTTATCTATTTTGTACCCAACAGAATGCCTCTCCAACATCATCTCAATCCAAATCAGGGTCTTATATAAAAAAATCCACTCCCTCTATCTTGCATAATAACTGCCATCCAATAATGCATCACAGAAATTCCATCTTAATGAAAATATATACATCTGAACATGTTGGAATCAGGAAAAGATGCTTGAAACACAGATTGGAAAGCAATCATGTACGGAATGCACCATTGCAAACCCACAAATTTGTTTGAGAAAATGAAGAAATAATTGGAAGTTTCTACTATTTTGAATGGATGAATAAACCTTGATGCAGCAAAAGCACGAAAGAATTCAACGCTCACAAATTTTTCTCATTCTAATTTGATCCTTTTTAAATAGATTCTTCAAGGTAGCATGTTCCCCAACTTCTTTTAACATCACTTATTGAAATTTGAGTTGGCGTTATCATTACATTCATTTACTTAATGCCATAACTTTCTTTGTGCTAAATTTATGTGGGTGCTTTTATAGGTTAAGGCTCTCGTGAGCACGTTACTTTTGAAACCAACTTTACCCTATAGATAATATAGGCATATTTTATTTCCAAACCAATATTTTTGAGCTTCAATCTTAATCTGGCTAAGTTGGAACCTACCTTGATTATATGTTAAAACAAGAGAAAAATACAGGATCAGCATACAGGAAAAAGAACACAGTTTTAAATGAACCACCAAAAAGAGGATGGATTCAAGAGGCAATTGGAAGTTTGAGGAGAACTTAAATTTGAAGACAAACCTTTGAAATTTGTTTCCAATATGATAATAGATTTTCGATTTCTGTATTTCTTTTTATCTGGAAAGACTAAGATTTAATTATGAATTCTTTCACTTTCAGGCTTGCCAGCCTAACTCAAGAAATTTGGCATCCACAAAAAGTATATAGCAACACATGCAAAAATAAAATATACATGAAAATTTTGTCCCAACAAAAATGGAGTTAACAAAAATTCATTCAAGATAAACAAGAAACGAAAACATAAAAACATTACTATATACCGAAAAAGTATCAAAAGAGATGATTGCTCAATGATTCAACAAGACATCTCTGTCTTCTGCTTGTAGCTAGCAGCCTCATCCCCAACATCTGGATCTGAATTTGATCAAAATTAGTAATATTTGTGTCCATACTCTTTCATAACTATGAAATTATCCCAAGTCTTGACTAAAAATCAATACAATAGTACTGCTGATCATAAGTAGATTTTTCACGATATTGATTGCTTGCTCATTTTCGTTGCTTTTTCTTTTTCTTGTAATTTACACCATGTCTATCTCTGAGAAATTTCATCATCATGATAATTTTTTTGGATAAATTATAATTCCCACGGTCGGATGAGAGGAGAAGTTTCAGGGGAAAATATTGGCTATAGAATCTTGATACAACATAGTCTGAATTTGTTAAAGGAAACATAGCAAAATTATGGTCTATATCCAAATCTTCAAAGACGAGACATATTAGTGTTGTGAAAAAATTGATGGAGAACAAAAAAATAACTAGCAGCAAAATGGAAGGTTTGAACACAATTACGAATTGCCGTCCTCAAATGATATTTACTGCCATCAAGGTAAGGGCTTGAAGGCTTTAAAATGCATATAGTTTGTAGGAGTAATCAAAACTTGAATCCAAGTTCGAATCAAGCAAAATCAAACTTGGAAAAGTACTTTTAGATCAAATATTGAAAATTAGTTTGATCTTTTGATTTGGAAGTTAATGAAAGAATTTGATGTTTTAAATATTTGTGATATATTTTCCAACATGAAAAATATTGTTATATATAGTACTACAACCTCCATGCATGGAATGGTGCAAAACCAAGGCAAAAAGGTGTGAAGCTCTTCAAAACAAAACCTGATGTGGTTTTGGAAGTGATGGAAGTGTTCAACTATGAGAAAACAAGCGAAAACAAAACAGGAAGAAAAAACGATGAGGTCAAAAATTGGCTTGGCCCACTCTTCATTGTCCTTCATCAACTTTTCATAACATTTAGAAACGTAACGGATGGGCCGGCTGCCATGCTTTCACCACATCCAGAAACAGCAACACTACACACTATTACTGTTAATTTTATTGATTTTTTTGACACAATCAATGTGAACATAAAGACGAAGTTAACCTTAAAGACTAGACGAAACTTAAAATGAAAAAAAAAAACTCAATAAACTAAAAACAATAGTACAGCTGAATAATAATGCTCATCAACGATTCTCCTTAAAGGTGCCAAATATGACACGAGCTTACTCTATGGATGCCCCTTCAGAAATTTAAGTGCAGAATCAAACTGTAAATCACCTTCAATAATTGTTATACGTTGCTTCAATTGCTGGTTTTCGGCTTCGAGCTCGGCTTCCCTCCCTCTGCTCTCTTGAAGCTCCCTTTGGAGTCCGGCTTCCTTTTCTTGGCTTTCTTGTAGAGCTTGATGGAGCTCTGCAATGGTTTGCTTCAACTCCACTATTGACTCCCGAGCACGTTTGCGTGCTCGCTTCCGATTGAACCAGCTGGTGACCTGCTCCATATCCAGCCCCGTAGTCCTCACTAGCTCAGTCTTCTTCTCTTTGGTTAGGTGCACCGATTCTTCAAACGCCAACTTGAGAGCATCATTCTGATGTTTCTCAAATCTATTTGCCATGATAATGCTCACTTAAGCTTCTCATGGTTAAAATTCCTTGAGACGACTCAAAAATTTATAGGAATACTCAATTGCCTAAAAAGTAGAGGAGAAGAAGAGTAATACTAAAAGAAAGTTAATCATGACAAGAAGATAAAGTCACATAAATGGCGAACTAGACGAAGATAGATTTTAAGAGCCAATTACAAGCTGCTAGAATGATGTATGCCAACTTGGGAACAAATGAAACTTAACAAACAAATCATTCACTTTCAATTCCACCGGAGGACAACTAGTCTCACAAAGATTGATGCGTTCGTTTTCTCTTAGAAATCGAGAAAATGCATTGCTTCATCTAAACAAATAAGACAAAGTCCACTGTGTCGGCAAGTGTTACAAACATGTAGATCTTGGCTTCCACGTACTAAAAGAAACTTAATACTAAAAAGTAATACTAAAAAGTGAGGAGAAGAAGAGTAATACTAAAAGAAACTTAATCATGACAAGAAGATAAAGTCACATAAATGGCGAACTAGACGAAGATAGATTTTAAGAGCCAATTACAAGCTGCTAGAATGATGTATGCCAACTTGGGAACAAATGAAACTTAACAAACAAATCATTCACTTTCAATTCCACCGGAGGACAACTAGTCTCACAAAGATTGATGCGTTCGTTTTCTCTTAGAAATCGAGAAAATGCATTGCTTCATCTAAACAAATAAGACAAAGTCCACTGTATCGGCAAGTGTTACAAACATGTAGATCTTGGCTTCCACGTACTCTGCCAAATTGTGGCCGGCCATGTCATGCTGAAATCAAATAGCATCTCTATCTATTCTTCTTAGATTTTCTTTCTGGATATGGCTCTCCCAATTCTTAACAGAGCCTTTGAGTCAAATCCAGTCCATTTCGCTGCTTTATTAATTGCCTAGTGCCTTCTAACAATCTAATTTGATTATGCAAAATTTGTCTCCCTTGGAACATGGTTAAGCCCAAACAAAAATCTTTCTCCTTCAATAGCAATTCATAATATTCAGTACTTTCTCTCTACTTGAATTTCTATATTTGCTTCAATCACATCCCATATAAGAGTTATATGGAGTGTTCAAGTCGAATATCGAACTCTTTGTTTTGAAATAGAAGAAAATTTAGTATGAACTTGACAATAATTGTATCCCAATCAGGTTTCCAATATTTATCAGAAAATGATCCCTACTTGTACTTCCAAAAACATTTATCATCAAACATGTAATTTAGCGACTTATTCAATGGCATCTAGAGTTCTAAACATCAATTACTTTTCTAGAAAGTTTCAGGTAATAAATCCCTTATATATCGAGAAGAAGGCTTAATCTGTTGCATTATATCTTGAACTCCTTAGAGTATCTCCAATAGTGATGTAAAATAGATTAGATTGTGATTTAGATCTCCAAAGTGGGCGAAAATCATGCCAATTGAGAGATACAAAGGGAATGCAAATTACATTTTCCAACAGAAAATGTAAATTACATTTTTCTTATATCCACAAGAGTCAAAAAGTGAATTTGGATATTTTTATTGGAGCAAAATTTGAATTTAGTTCCACTGAAATGTAATGAGGATGCAAAATTGATTTTGAAAATACCTATTTACAATCAGTTTTACGCCATTATTAGAGATGCTCTTAACATCTACTCCAACTTCATCTCAATCAGGGTCCTGCAGAAAAATCTACAACCTGTGTGCTGCATTAGAACAGTTATGAAATAATGCATCGCAGAAACTCCATCTTCACAAAAGTAAACAGACCAGAACATACTGGAATCAAGAAAAATACTTGAAAACAGAGTCAATAACAAATGTACAAAAAGTACCATGCATTAAATACCCACATACTTGTTCAAGCCATTACAGTTTTTACCTTTTTGAATGGATGAACGAAACCTGAGGTGGAAAGTGCTGCAAAGTCACTAAAATTGTGAGTTTCTGTTGAGGGTAAAACTCACTTAAATTTAAAAACTTAGTTACGGTATGAGACCAAAAACCCGAAACGAGCAATCAAACTTCTAGATTATGCTTGCGGATGTTTCAATTCTTTAGGCCAGAGCCAGAGAAATAACAGCAGAATGGGACTCGTCCAGGACTGGATATGGAGTGAAAATCAGTGCAATATGTCCATCGAAAATAAAGCAGCTTTTTTACTCCATATCGAGTCCTGTACAAGTCCATTCGCTGCTTTGACCCTTCAACTTGTAATGCAGGAAATACATCTCACTTGTATATAGTAGAAACTGCCGGAATTGCTGAATTGGGAGGCTTCCAGGAAAGTGGTGAAGGTGGGAATTTTAGAGTCCCGATTCAGTTGCCATTTGAATATATGGTAACAATGAGTTTTGTCGTTTTCTTTACAGCAATTGCCCGGGAGAATATTCTTGATTTGAGAAAGACACAAACTTGTTCAGGTAGTCTGAATTTGGGTAACGGTTAATTTGTACGCGAGATCAATTTGTTGTTGGAAATTAAAACTTGATTCATGAATGTATTTAATATTTATGTATTTATTTTATTCATGTATCGACATGGTTCCTTGTATCCTACTATTCATAGTATACAGGTGAAGTCATTAATTAGTCTCTTGCTTTTATACAATATATTTGGGACCCTTTGTACTTATAAAATGCCTTGTGCTTAAGACATTTCATATAGCCAAGCCATAGAATACAAATATCTTTCGAGAAATTTATGTGCTTTCTCTATAGTCTTTCTTCCCATAATTATTTATTTCCAACAAAGTGGTATTAAAGCTACTTCAAAAAATGAACAGTTCATTTCCTTTTGTTGTTCTCAAACTTACAAAGGAAAATTATAGACGCTAGAGTATACGTATAAAGACATTGCTCGAATTACAAGATGCATGAGAACTTGTAGAGAAAGGTTATGATGAACCACAAAATGAAGGAGCTTTACGTCAAGCTCAAAGGAATGCCTTGCAAAGGGACTGCAAGTTAGATCGACGCTCACTCTCTCTATTATTCACAAGGGCTTAGATGAAACCGTGTTGGAGAAAGTTTCTTCCTCAACAAAAGCTAAGGAAGCTTGGAAGATTCTTGAATTTTTTTTTTATTTTTTTAAAAGTTGGGGACTAAAATGGAATAAGATTTTAATTTCTATTTTAGTTAGATTAAATAATTAGATAATGATGGAACAAGATTCAGTATATCAATATTGAGCTTTTATTATAATTAATTAGAAGTCTTGAACTCGTGAAAAACTTAATTAGGATAAGTCAAGCTTAAATTATTGAAGTTTAAAGGGAATTGTCACTTTTTAATATTTTATTTGAATTGGAATTTTGCAAGTGTGCCAGCATGGGTGGGTATGTACAAATTCCACCTATCTCATATTAATTGGTCATAAATCTACTTTTGTTTGTGGTGGATATTAATTATATTCCACTTCAAATACCACTAGTTATTTCCTCCTTAATATACATACGATTGTGTCTCCTCGACTCCATCTCACTTGAATAAAGTTTTGCTAAAAATAGGTAAGTCATAATTACATGTTATGCTAACCTATACCCATTCCACGAAAAGTTTATTCATAATTAGCTTCCTTACCCTTTTTTTTACAACTTTGGACTTTTAGACACACACAAATTCATCGAAGTATTGGTTATTTATTACATTCATTCGCAACCTTTCAATAAATGAGGTAAAATACTTTATGTGCAAGCGTTTTCGTTTTCTTATACTTTTCTATTCAATTAAATATGCATAAATTGCTAGTGGACCTTCAGATTCTATAAAAAGAGAGATGAAATCCTACGGGATAATAAGAGGACCTAAGATGGGTATATCGCTTGGTCACCGATATACTTCATAAGAATATAGTGGTATGAAGTGTATATTTTATTTGTTATATATATGTGTATAGAAATTGTACGTATCTTATTGGGTGTTTTCGAATACTCACTTTTACAAATTTTTACAAGTTAGTTCGGGTCGATTGAAATTGTGGCGGGATGGTGATGCGGTCTGCCAAGTGAATCAAAGAAAGTAAAAATACATTAAACATTTAGTTTTCTTTTTTTATGTCTTTAAATTATTTGTTAGTTTTATTTGTTCAAAGGCTCGTTTGGTTATTTTAAATTGATATTTATGGTTGAAAATAGAGAATTTCTTTTCATTTAAATCGTTCCGCAATTATTATAAAAGAAAATTGAGTTTTTCATAACACTACTACGTTTTTGAAAATTTGGGGTGTTACAACTTGGCATCATAGCCCAGTTTTACTTTCATGTAGACATTTTTGTAAAAAATAAAAAAAATAATAAAAATTGAAAACTTTTTTTTTCCCTATTTTGAAAGTTAAATGTTTGTGTTTAATTTTGAATGATAGTAGTTTATAATTTAAAGTGATTTTAAAGCTTATGTTTTGTGTTTTACATGATATGAATAATTATGTGCTTAACTTTAGTCTTTGAGTGAAAAAGAAAATTGTTTCTTTTTATTTTGAAGAATAAATATTTTTTTAAATTGATTTTGAATAATAATAGTTTAGGATTTAGATTGTTGTAGTTTAATGCCCATAGTTTAAGTTTCACAGACGATAAATTTTTATGTGTTTAGCTTTGATATTTTAAAAAATGTGCCAATATGAAAATTCATATTTTAAGAGATTTCACGTCCGATTTATTGTTTGAGTTTTGTTGATTTGTGTAATTGCAAAATTGAAAGGCTTTGCAAAAAAGATTTAAACTGTCTAAGAAGAGCTTAAGATTTAAGTGATCCGTCTGTGATGCCCCTCTTCATCTGGAAGTCTTTTAGTTGCACATTATTCAAATCGACGAGGTGGATAATAGTATTTAAAAAGAAAAAAAAGGGTTTATTATTATTATTTTTTTGAAACATTATTTTGAGAAAAATCGTATTTTTCAAATATATATATATATAAGAATACTTGGCACGTGGTGCTCACTATTCGACCACTCTCCAGTTGATCTCGAGTATTAAATGAATCATTTTATTTTTCTAGCATGATTTTGAGCCATGTTTCTACATGTCATGAAATGTTTAAGTATATTACCACGTGTGATTTATTAGTTAAATTTTTGAATATTGTTTATGCGAACTTTCTGTCACTCCAAATCTAGCATAATTAAAGTTATGTTTGTCACATGATTAGGATTTGGAAAATAACTAGAATGACTAGAAATAGCCCAACACCCCTACAACGTGCTCAAATTACTATTGAAAACTACGTAAATTATGAAGTAAAATGGGAGCGAATCTTTACCGAACACGTCGAGGATTTTCTTTCTAAGTGGGAGCAAGCAAAATCGTTCGGATATAATGAGGGGACAATCCTCTCGATATACCATCTCATAAGTACTATGCGGCCCCAATGGAAAGACGTGGCTTACTTCATAAGGGATCTGAATTATGGGCCATATTCGCAAAAAGAATGGGATACAATCAATTTTAAGGGATATTGTCAAAATATCATAATCTTATGGAACCACAGACAACAAGAGCTAGAGCCTGAGCTTGAGCTCGAGCCCGAATCAAAACCAGATCTAGAGCCAGAGGAAGAGCTTGATAAGGACCCAGAAGAAGAGCCTGAAGAGAATCTAGAGCCGGAGGAGGACCCCAATCAAGAATTCGAGCCACGAAACGTCATTGATATGGTTATAGATTCTGAGCCCGAGTCATACATTTCTTCAGACAATGAAACTCGACCAAAAGAAGATTCTTAGGACTCGTAGGAGATAGAAATAAATGTTAGTTGCTAGCTTAGGAAAAGTTCACTTGTTTATTTATTTGTTATTATTAATATTTTTTTGGGAATATAATACGATAAATAAAAGATTTGGAAATTTTTAAGTTTTTTACTATTATAAAAAAAAATTATTTTTATTATTGTTATTACTGTGTTATCAAATATTTCTAAATTAAAATTTTATTTGTGTTAAGAAATGGGCAAGATAACTACAAAACCAAGCTACAGTCATTAAGGATTTGTTGAGGGCTGTACAAGATCTGGGTAGATAACAAGCATAAGCTGGTTCTCAAAATGCAAACAACACCAGCTCAATTGTGGAACAGTTCCATCGCTATAAACCTCCAACCTTTGATGGCAAGGCAGACTCATTGACAGCTGAGGAATGGATAAGAGGGTTGGAGCGAATCTTCAAACATCTATCTTGCATTGATGCTCAGAAGATATTATGTGCATGATTCATGTTAATTGATGATGCAGGCCACTGGTGGGAGTCAGCATCGCGCACCAGAATAGGGATACAACAACGTGCTCTAACTTGGATACAATTTAAGGACAAGGTGATGGGAAAATACTTCCCACAAGCTCCGAGAGATCAAGAAGAGACAAAATTCCTTCAACTTAAATAGAAAAAAGATGAAACTTGAAGATTACGAGAGAAAGTTCGAACAACTCTCTAGGTACATACTACACCTAGTGGATACAGAAGCAAAGAAAGCAAGGAGGCTCGAGTTGGGATTGCTCCGTGAGATTGGTTAAATAATGGCATCCCATCAATTTACCACTTATAAATGAGTATTACAGACTGCCTAGGCAATCTTAAATATGTTGAAAATTGACCAAACTCCTCATCAAGAGGTCGAGCTTTCTGAAAAGAGGAAATGGAATGGGTCCAACGAAAAGAAGGGAGAAGGACAAGGCAAAAATATTAATTTCGGATCAAGTTTTGGACAAGTCGTTTAACCCTGCCCAAAGTACAATATAATATAGGGGTGAATGTCTGTTTGGGAAGCATGTGTGCTATTAATGAGGTAAAACAGGGCATATTTCCAAAAATTGCAAAGACGATCTTTGGAAGAAGAATGACGAGCCAAAAAAGAAGGGAAAGGCCAGAGTTCTTGCTTTAGCCCAAGGACAAGCCATGGAGGACCCGAACGTAGGTAATTTTGAAGATGAAATTCTCTTAAGGAGGGTAGATTGTAATAACCTGAAAAAATAATGATAATAATAATAGAATAAGAAAAAAAAAGAATTTGTTTGTTATCTTTTTA
Organism: Olea europaea var. sylvestris; assembly: GCF_002742605.1. Taxonomy (NCBI): domain Eukaryota; kingdom Viridiplantae; phylum Streptophyta; class Magnoliopsida; order Lamiales; family Oleaceae; genus Olea; species Olea europaea. Next base: position 215,293 of record NW_019238494.1, on the reverse strand, counting down.
AAAGTTGGGGACTAAAATGGAATTTCTATTTTAGTTAGGTTAAATAAATAGATAATGATGGAACAAGATTTAGTATATCAATATTGAGCTCTTATTGAAGCTTGTAATTAATTAAAAGTCTCGGACTCTTGAAAAAGTTAATCCTGATAAGCCATGCTTGAGTTATTGAAGTTTAAAGGAAATTGTCACTTATTAGTATTTTATTTGAATCGAAATTTTGCAAGAGTGCCAGCATGGGTGGATATGTACGAATTCCACCTATCTCATGTTAGTTGGTCATACATCTATTTTTGCTTGTGGTGGGTATTAATTATATTCCACTTCAAATACCACTAGTTGTTTCCTCCTTAATATACATGCGATTGTGTCTCCTAGACTCCATCTCACTTGAATAAAGTTTTCCTAAAATTAGGTAAGTCGGAATTGCATGTCATGCTAACCTATACCCATTCCATGAAAAGTCTATTTATAATTAACTTCCTTACCCTTTATTTTTACATCTTTGGACTTCTAACCACACACAAATTCATAAAAGTATTGGTTATAGTATTTTGTGTGTGTGTGTGTGTGTATAGCATGCCTAGCCATTCTCATGCGCGCAAAGAGAAGAAATAAAAGAAAGAGTTGAGGCAGAGAGAAAGATAAGGGGTTTCCAGTGTATTATTTTATATTCATTCGCAAACTTTCAATAAACGAGGTAAGATACTTTATGTGCAAGTGTTTTCGTTTCCTTATGCTTTTATATTCAATTAAATATGCATGGATTGCCAGTTGACCTTTGGGTTCTATAAAAAGAGAGATGAAATCTTATGGGATAATAAGAGGACCTAAGATTGGTGTGTCGCTTGTCGCCGATATTCTCCATAAAAGCAGAGTGGTATGAAGTGTAGATTTTATTTGTTATATATTTGTGTGTAAAAACTGTACGTATCTCACTGGGTGTTTTCGAATACTCACTCTTACAAATTTTTACAAGTTAGTTTGAGTTGACTAAAACTGTGGCGGGATGGTGATGCGGACTGCCAGGTAAATCAAAGAAAAAAAAGGAAATTAAACATTTAGTTTGCTTTTTTTTATGTCTCTAAATTATTTGTTAGTTTTATTTGCTCAAAGACTCGTTTGGTAATTTTAAATTGATATTTATGGTTGAAAATAAAGAATTTCTTTTTATTTAAATCGTTCCGCAATTATTATAAGAGAAAATTGTTTTTTTCGTAACACTTCGGAGTTTTGAAAATTTGGGGCGTTACAAGACAAGTCCAAATGTTCAATGTTACACTTGTCATAAATATGGTCAATATGCTTCCGAATGTCAGAACGACACCACCAATAATGTAGAGAGAGTTAATTATGTTGAAGAAAAGGAAGATGAAGAATTGTGGTTCTTGTTGGCATCCAAAGAAGAAAAGGACAAACGATCATGGTACCTTGACAACGAAGCTGCCAATCACATGAGTGGCAATAAGGAGTTATTTTCAACAATAAATGAGTCGGTGAAAGGCAACGTTATTTTTGGAAATGAAACCAAAGTTTCAATAACAGGCAAAGGTGATGTTGTTACTCGTGCTAAAAATGGAAGTCATCTTTTGATTTCTCAAGTTTATTATGTAATTACTTTGAAGTCTAATATTTTAAGTTTGGGAAAATTACTTGAGATGAGCTATGATATTCACTTGAAGAATCATTGCCTTTGAGAGATGTTTCTCATAATCTGATTGCAAAGGTACCAATGGAGAAAGATAGAATGCTTTTGTTCAACGTTAATGTTGACCATCCAAATTGTTTAAAGGTTTGTGTTGAAGACAATTCTTGGCTTTGACACTAAAGATTTGGCCCTTTGAATTTTGGTGGCTTGAAGACCTTGACAAATGAAGAAATGGTGAATGGGTTTCCGAAAATTAATCATCCCTATCAACTTTGTAAATGATGTCTCATTGGCAAGCAAGCTAGAACAAGCTTTCCAAAAGAATCCACCACAAGAGCAATAAAACCACTCCAACTTGTTCATGCAGATGTCTCTGGGCCAATCAAACCATCTTCTCATGGTAAAACAAATAATTTATTGCTATTTACTGATGACTTTTCTCATAAGACCTGGGTTTATCTTTTAAAGACGAAAAATGAAGTTTTTGGAGCATTCCAAAAATTCAAAGCTCTTGTTAAAAATGAGAGTGACTACTACATCAAAGCTTTAAGGACCGATCGAGATGAAGAATTCACTTCCAAAGGAGTGTAACAAATCTTGTGAGAACAATGGAATATGAGATTTCCTCATAGTTCCAAGATCACTGCAACAAAATGGTGTAGTGGAGCGGAAAAATAGAACCATCCTCAACATAGTTCGTAGTATGCTTAAGAGCAAAAGTCTGTTGCAAGTGCCATGTATTTGTTTAATCTTTCTCCATTGAGGAGTGTTCACTACATAACTCCACAAGAAGTTTGGAATGGTAAGAAACCTAGTGTTTTCACTTACATATTTTTGGTAGTATTGCCTATATTCATGTGCAAGATGAGAAGTGATTAAAATTTGATTAGAATTCAAACTCCAAAAGCTATAAGTTTTACAATCATTACAATGTGAAGATTATTATTAGTAGAGATGCAAAATTCAATGAAGGAAGCTCGTAGGATTCGAATTTTTCGAAAAATTAAGAATACATGATTTTTTTCTTTTCAAGAGGGACTCTAACAAAGAACCAAGTGAAGATGCTACTTCACCATATTTTTCTGCTCCTCAATCTTCTTATGATAGTCCCTCCGAAGGAGCGAGCCATATTAGAAATCTTGTAGAGATTTATGTAGAAATTGAAGTGGTTGATAATCCATCTTTGTTTTGTCTCTTCACCGACATGGAGTCATTGAACTTTGAAAAGGCAGCGTAAGACAAGAAATGACATGCAATGGATGAAGAGAATCGAGCAATAAAAAATAACGGTAAATGGAAGCTAGCATATCTTCCTGACGAGCAAAAAGCAATTGACATGAAATGGGGTGTACAAAGTGAGGAAACATGATCGAGGAGAAGTGGAGAAATACAAGGCAAGACTTGTTACCAATGGCTATAGTCAAAAGCATGGCATTGACTATGATGAGATCTTTGCCCCATTGCTCACTTGGAAACCATTCAATTAATAATCTCCTTGGCAGCTAAAAAAAGTGGAAAACTTATTAAATGGACGTCAAGTTCGCTTTCTTGAATTGATACCTTGAAGAAGAAGTGTATGTTTAACAAACATTTGGTCATTTTGTCAAGGAACTTGGAGATAAAGTCTTAAAGTTGAAGAAGACACAATATATCTTGAAGCAAGTGCCTAGAGCATGGTGTAGCCAGAATGGAATTGAGGTAAAACAAAATGGAGATGACATTTTTATTTTTCAAGAAGCTTATGCGAAAAAAGTTCTTGAAAAGTTCAAAATGCAAAATTGCCATCCGATGAGTACTTCTATTGGGTGTGGAAAAAAATGTCAAACTATGATGAGAGCACGAAAGTGGATGCATCTCTCTATAGACAGCTTGTTGGAAGTTTGAGATATTTGACTTGTATAAGATTCGATATTCTTTATGGTGTTGGTCTTATTAGCTGTTATATATAAAAGCACCAACTTTAACTCACATGGAGATTGCTAAAAGAATACTTCGCTACATTAAAGGTGCCATTGATTATGACTTAGCTTATTCTTCTTCTTAAAATTTCAAACTTCATGGTTATAGTGATAGTGATAGGGCTAGTAATATTAATGACCGAAAAAGCACTTTGGATTTTTTCATGGTTAACGCCGCTTTCACTTGGTGTTCTAAGAAATAGCCCATTGTGACTCTTTCTACTTGGGAAGCTGAATATGTTTCTGCTGTATCATGTGTTTGTCATGTCATTTGGCTACGGAAGTTGGAGATGCTTACTATACCCCAAAAAGAAGCTACACCGATTTATGTTGATAACAATTCAACTATTGCTTTAGGTAAAAATCCCATGTTACATGATTAAATCAAGCATATAGATACGAGATTTCACTTCATTAAAAAGTGCATTGAGAACAAAGAAGTAGAGCTTACTTATGTGAAAACCAATGATCAAGTAGAAGACATTTTCACCAATCCATTGAAGAATGCTGATTTTGCAAGATTGCGTGCTTGGATTGGAGTGACCAAGAGAGAATCAAATTTAAGAAGGGGCGTTGGAAATTAAAACTTGATTCATGAATGATGGAAATTAAATTTGATTCATGAATAAGTTTATTTAATATTTATACATTTATTTTATTCATGTATCCACATGTTTCTTTGTATCCTACTATTCATAATATGAAGGAGGAGACATTGTTTAGTCAATAGATTTATTACAATGTATATTGGACCCTTTGTACCTATAAAAGACCTTGTGTTTGAGATATTTCATATAGCTAAACCATAGAATACAAAATTCTTTCGAGAAATTTTTGTGTGTTTCTCTCCTCTTTCTTCCCATAATTATTTACAAATAAAGTTTATAAGCCACCCCATTCTCGTGGATGGGCGTGAAGCTACACATCCCACAACCTACCTCTGAATGAAGCGTTACGACCTCCAAAGTAATCAGAGCATTTGCCGCATGCTAACATGGAACGGACCATTTTAAATGATCAGCAATGCATCACATTCAGCTAACTCAATTGCAAACCCCTTCTCACGCACGGAAGATCGTCCTTCCCTGAGCCCTAATACGTTGGCTCCATTAGATTGAGCAAAACAGAACTCAGTCTTGTATAATATTAAATAGTGCTGCAAATAGATATTACATTACTATCATGGTTTTAATTTTCATAAAACTAAATATTGTTTTGTTAAAAACACATTAGAACTTCTGCATATCACATCTTTTCAATTAAAAACTGAATTTTCTTCTTGAAATGGCATTGTTTCTTTATTTGCACTTCTCTTTATATTTGTGTTCAAACACAAAATAGACAAATGTAAATTAGGCAATCAAATTCATGAAGTTCATATTTTGAATGAAACTGGTGATTGATTAAAATTTTCATGTGGTATTACTTTTGCCTTAGGGTTTCTCTTTTAAAATGCCAACTTTCTTAAGAGAAGTAATCCAAATCTTTGTATATTGATCTATACTTTGGTATTTAATAGAGATAAGATTTATTCCTTAACATACGCCGTAGAATGGTGGCTCATTTGAGCAAACCAACCTTGGAATCTGTATGCTTGTTTGAGTCTTAATTGGATCGAATTTCTCATTTGAATTTAATGGACTCTGATACAATATTAAGATTTGGAATTCTATTTTAAAAGGTCAGTCCAAACCTTTAAAATATTGGTCCAAATATCGATAAAATACCTGATATGAGATTTATTCATCATGGTTACCGTCTTAGTAATTGGAGAAACTTCCAACGCTAGACAATGATACCATGATTATAACTTTGTCAAAATCCACTGAAAAACTTGAAAGTAATCAGCAATGTTTCATCGATCAGACAAAGACGGAAGAAGAGGCAAGACTAAAAACAAAGAAAAGCGGCAGCCCACAAAACTATAATACAATTAAATTAAAAAACAGCAACATCTATTATTTGCTTTTCTGATACGAGACATCAAATCCTGAAAAGAAGTTACAATCTTCCATCTGTCTGGCCACAAAACCTACCCAGAAAATTGTCAAAAAAAAAAAATTATAAATCATGCAATTAATAAAGAAGCGTAATGCTAGTCACTCAACTTTATTTTGTTTCAAAGGAAATCAATAAGTTTGTCATTTATTATTATTATTTTATTTTTTATTTTTTTTATTTTGGAGACATCAAATCCTGAAAAGAAGTTACAATCTTCCATCTGTCTGGCCACAAAACCTACCCAGAAAATTGTCAAAAAAAAAAAAATTATAAATCATGCAATTAATAAAGAAGCGTAATGCTAGTCACTCAACTTTATTTTGTTTCAAAGGAAATCAATAAGTTTGTCATTTATTATTATTATTTTATTTTTTATTTTTTTTATTTTCGTTTCATTTTTATCATTCTATTAAAATTTTTGAGATTTTCCAACAAAATGAACAATGTGAAAAATGTCTATGCAGCATGGCAACAACGTAGAGGTCTCCAGGTCGATACTCCATTAGAAAAACTGTTCCCCTGACCTGTTATTAAGAAAGATGTTCACTTCTTAAAATATCCTATATGCATAGGTGAGAACAGGGAAAGGGTGAGATTTATCTTGATGGAAGTGTTCGAAAATGGTCGAAGTAGTGGAATAGGAGGATCAACGGTTTGTTAACTTACTGACTTTTTAGCTGATTCTTAATGAGCCTTGGTTAGCTTCAAATCCCCTATCGACTTCCTAGCATGCTTTAGGGCTCAATTCCTTTTGAACCAGCTAGTAATTTTCTCCACATCCAGTTCTGTAGTAGTCACCAGTTCAACCTTCTTTTTCATTAGTGTTGGGACTTTTCAAACTCTGACTCGAGAGCATCAATATGATATTCCTCAAATCGTTTTGCCAGGATACCTCTACCAAGCCTCTCACGTTAAAAATTTTCCATCATTTAGCAAGATTTATAGAAAATCTCGTCTCAAAAGACAAGGCAAAGGAGTTTAGGAAAAAAAGAGAAGAAAATATTAGCAGTATTGAGACAAGCAGATGAAGTTAGAGAAGGCGATGAGAACAAAAACATGCTCAAACACCAATCATAATTGCTGGTTTTTACAAAGGAAAACCTGTTTTCACACCTTGTAAACCATTAAAATCGAGCACTCATTTGTTCCGTCACAAACTGAATCAGTTTTAACCTTATGCTACAAGAATAAAGGATATGTTTTCCTGATAAATCCAGATAAATCAGCTTTGAGAAACTTCATTATAGCTGGCATCTTATCTTTTAGCATTAGAATATGATCACAATCCAGATTGCAGTCATTGTTGAAAACACAATTCAAGTTACCATTAAAAAAATATAAAAAAGAAACTTCTCTGAAAGCACTATGTAGAGCTTGCCAAGATAATCCAGAGGTTAAATAAATAGACTTGCTATTCATTCATTCAAGCATAATTATGGAATGCTATCCTTAACAAGAAAAAAACTTGATAAACCGTTGAATTGATCCTATTCTTTTGCTACACATTCATGGTTCAGAATCATATAAAATACTAGTCCTCTGTGCACTCCATGCAGTCATGTTTAGTTTTCAAGCACAGCAGTACTGATTTTTTTCGTGCAAACTCCCAAAAAAAATAAATAATAATAAATAAATAAAAAATAAAATGGAAACAAATTTGTTGAAGATAGCCCCGGCCCACACTTATTAAGACCAACTCAAATGAATAAAGCCAGTACAAGAACGTCCATGTGAATATTCGCACCACAAATTTTTATATACACCATATTTTAATTACATTAAAGGTTCTTTACCATTATCTATTGTCACAATGATTTCCACAGTTATTTTCACTACATTCTCATATTCCACCTTCTGTTAATAAGCACACATGTGATGACTATTTTCATCCAAAAATTTTGCTAGCTTGCTTTAAAATAAAGGGAAAAATTTTAGTCATACTTTTGTATTTGTTACTTATTTGTTTATTTGATTAAATAAATATTTTTGATAATCTTAACATAATTTTTTTGATGAAAACCATATTCAGGGACAAAATGTACTAATTAACAAAGATTAGGAATAATATAAGATGAATAAAAATCACAGACATAAGTATGACAATAAATAAAGGTAAGCGGCCTTTAACAATAAAAATATAGTGTATTTATAGAAAATTATGGTGTCAAAATTGTCACCCATTATTTAATATTTGACAAATATGTTTAAGATATGTTTAACGATCTGAGCTTTTGAGCCAAGCCGTTATATCATACATATTAAATATTTTGCCCTTTTACCCTTACAAATTTCTATCACGTCCTTCAAGATTCAAACTGAAAACCTTTATATTGTAAGAAATTAAGTTGAATTCTAGTACCATTTTTAAATCTCTCATAAGGTAAATGTACTGGGTTCCAATCCTAAGGAATGCGATAGAAATTTATGAGAGGTAAGAAGAGCAAAAACTCTCCGAAAATAGTCAATACGTAATATATTAATGATTTGATCACAGATACATTGGTCACTACAAAAAAATGCACATTATTTAGAGGATTGAAGAAAATTAAAATCCTATATTTTGGTGCTCAATTGAAAATGAGAGTCAAAGTTAAACTCTCATGGAGGATTCAATATTTGATTGTTTCAGTGATTATCTTGAAATTATTTACAGTAATATCTGCACTGAGATTTTTATCAAGTGATTAGAATGATAAAGATGTTTCTGCATCAACAATCTTTATTTTCGATGAATTTTAATAGAGTTAATTTTTCTCATTTAAATCACATTACGTACAATTAATATTTTTTTTAAATGTAAATTTAGGTAAAGGATTTATGGGATGCAACAAAAATTCGGGTTTAAATAGAAAACTTGGTATTTCTGCATCAACAATCTTTATTTTCTATGAATTTTAATATAGTTAATTTTTCTCATTTAAATCACATTACGTACAATTATTTTTTTTTTAATGTAAATTTAGGTAAAGGATTTATGGGATGCAACAAATTCGGGTTTAAATAGAAAACTTGGTAAATTACGCCCATGTTTAGTTTTGATAAAAACAAGATTTTTATTATATTTTGATAGAAGTTGATGAAATATGTGGTCGAAAATTTGGGGTCCCATAAAATGTGAAGTTGAAATTAATTATTGACTTTGATTTAAATTTTAATTTAACTTTTTAGTGAAACGAAACAAGGACTATGTAACAAATACTCGTCCTTGCAAGACTGATAATTATGCTTGGGAGGTTGCTAACTCTGATTTCAACATTTTATTTGAGAGGACATAGCAACGAATTTACCATCAATTGTTTGGTATTTACTTGAACGTGCATGCACAATGAAAATTAAACAAGTGTCGAAAAGTCGTATCACCTTTGTGTTTAGATAAAATTTGTCAGAGAAGGTAACTTTGGCAATTTTCATAATTTGCGACAACTCCAAATCTTATCTACCATGATCTCAAAATATTATAACTGTCCAGAGATCCAGCCTCGAATAGAAATATATGAGACGAGAACAACTTGGAACTCCGACCAACACCATGGTGGACTGACAGCAACAACAGGTGGTGGTGTCTTTTACGAGATTAAGTTTTTGCTTATCTTTATGCTAGCAAGGATGTAATGACAAAGTTCCTTAAACCCTAAAATCGAGACTACAAAGTTCCATATACTGTAGTAATTAAGCCCACTTCTTCCACTTGGACTGGATCCAATATCAATTCCAAATTTTGAATTCTTGCCTATTGTCTTTGATCAATTAGGTTCCATTCATGATGTCAAACGTCGTGACATTATTATCATGATATATTAAAAATCTTTTGTTTTTAAATTTATCATTAATACAGCTAGGTTAATTAATTCAAATTGCCTTCCAAAATTGACATCTTACAATATGTCTTGGCAATCCATGTGATGGAAAATGGGTACGACAAAATCATTTTTGTTAGATTTTGTGTTGGCTATTCTGTGACCAAAAGGGTAAAATTGTAAATGTTCAAAGTTCAGGGTCAATTTGTCAATGTTTAAAGTTAGGGATCAATTTGTACATGTGTAAAAGATGAGGGACTAAGTTGCATATTTGTCAAAGTATGTTAGGGTTCGAGCTATGAAGTAGGGCAAGATGTGTCGTTGAAGTTTCACTAGCTGCTCGCCAAGTGGTCGCTCGAGAGATAAAAACAGAAAGGTTGTCCTTCGCTTCTCGCCCCCACTTCGCTCAAGCGAAACAGTGTCGCTCGCTTTACACTCGAGCGATGGTGTTACTTAGAAAATCCTATTTTAATTTTTTCGACATTTTGACTAGACCCAAATGTCCCAATACACTTCATATAAATTAAATTACGCCGATTTTCATACGTCTCTCTTAAGGATTGAAATTAAAGAAAAACTCTTTACACTTGATTCATTCATTCAATCCCACGTTTGATTCGTGCAATCACCTAAAAACATCAAATCTACATTCATCAAATACCACAACACAACCTTCCAGTGCTTTTGTTGATTCTTGGAAATCAAGGAAGGAGATCGGAGTCTCAATCATTAGAGAACAGGCGGTTCTCTTGAATCTACAGGAGATAGACAAAATCAAAAGCCGGGAATTGGTGTAGCACACAATTCAGGAGGGCTAGGAGCCGGGAGTTGGTGCAGGATCACGCATTCCAGGAAGGCTTTGATGAAATTAGAGTCAAGTGGTCACAAAAACCAGTGTGGGTTAAGTGTTGTAGATTGTAAATTGTATTTTCGTTTATAGTGGATTCCTATTGGCTTGGGCACGAAGTTTTACCCATCTTGAGGTTTCTCCGTCAACAAAAAATTGTGTTATTTACTTTTCTGCTATTAATTTTTTATCAGTATTCAAACATAGGATAGTAAAGCATGTGAACTGATCTGGACAAATTAATATTTGTGACGTGTTGCAATTATTAATTGATTGAAAAAGAAAATTCCACATAAACACCTATTCACCCCTCTAGGTATTGATTGGGTCGAATTACAATATTTCAAGTGGTATCAAAGCCAAATCTCGAGTCCTGACCCATAGTTGTCTAGATGGGTCAATCACTGTCTGTGTCTCCGTATTTTAACGGAAGCAACTATGCCTATTGGAAGGTTAGAATGCGCGCTTTTCTTAAGTCTCTAGATGAACATGTCTGGATAAGTGTACAAAATGGTTGGAAACCTCCTTCCACAACTGTTTTTGGTGTTGTAACTCCAACTGATATTTCCCTTTGGATTAAGGATGAATTGGTTAATTACAACTAAAATAGTAAAGGTCTCCATGCATTATTTATGTCTGTGTCTCCTAAAGAGTTTAGAAGAGTGTCAATGTACGAAATTGCTAGAGAGGGATGGGACATTCCAGAGACAATGCATGAGGGAACTAAAACTGTGAAAAATTCTAAGTTGCAAATGTTGGCCTCAAGGTTTAAAGAAATTAGGATGAAGGATGATGAGTCTTTTGTTGAGTTCTATGCCAAATTGAATGACATTGTTAACTCTAGTTTCAACCTAGGTGAGAGGATTCCCGAGTCCAAAATTGTGAGGAAGGTTCTTAGGTCCTTGCCTGAGAGATTTAGACCTAAAGTTACAGTTATTGAAGAAAGCAATGACTTGGACACAGTTAAGATAGAAGAACTCGTAAGATCCCTTCAAACCTATGAACTCACCATTTCAAAACCGAGGAAAAACAAGTCTGTAGCCTTGAACACTGTTAGTGAAGAGGAGTCTGAGTCATCTGATGTGGAAACTCTTAGAGATAAGGAGATTGCCTACTTTGTAAAGAAATTCCAGAAAGCCTTAAAGGGCAAGAAATGGCCCCAAGACAAAAAGAGAGGAGCCCCTAGTAAATTCCTAAGAGAGACATTATAAATCAATTGCTAGGAAGCCTGGTAAGAAATCTCAAGTGGTTAGGTTCATGAGTGTCAGGGATTTGGGCACTATAGGAATGAATGTCATAGCTTTAAGAAAAATCTAAAGAAGGGAATGAGCAAAGCATTAGTTGTGTCCTTGACTGATGATGATTCTAACTCAAATGATCAAAGTGATTCATCAAGCAGTAAAGATGAAAAGGGGTATATGGCTTTTGTATCTACTGTCAAGAGTGAGTCAGATAAGGAGAGTGAGAAAGTTGAGGAGGAGGTAGAGAGTAACAAGTCCTGTGATGATTCTGAGGATGAGACGGATATACATGAGGCTTAACAACTTCTATTTAAGAAAAGTCTCAAGATCAAAAAGGTAAATAAAGCCCTATTTAAGAAGGTAGATGAGCTTGAGAGAGAGAAGGAGAAAATCACTAATGATCTTCAAGTCTCATCTAAAAATCTCAGTGAGTTGAAGTGTGTCAATGAGAAATTAGAGGACAGGGTTAAGACATTGACTTATGAGTTAGAAAAATCAAGTACTCAACTGCAATCGTTTATGAGTGGAACAAAAAAACTAGACGATCTGTTAGGAATGAACAAACCAGCTGGAAATAGGCAAGATCTAGAATTTGTGAAGAGTGATGGCAATGTGTCTAGTTCGTCCAAGACCACATTTGTCCTCGCTTCCAATAGGTCTAATGTTTCAACCAATCTAGAATCCAAAGGCAAGAATGTCACCGAACTGAAGGCCACTAGAGCCCTTAAGATTTCTATACCTAAATTTCAGGATCAACACTTACGTGCATCTGAACCTAGGTTCATACCCACTTGTCATCATTGCGATGCTTTAGGTCACACGAGGCCTAGGTGTCAAAAGCTAGCACATAAGAATAGAAGTTAGGATATCCCTAGTCAAGTAAACTTCCTTTCAAATCAAGTTAGTCACTTAACTGAGATGGTAACAAGGTTGACTACGATCACCTCGACCTCTAGAAAAGTTTGGGTAAAGAAATCTGATGTGGGTGAGTATGGTGAGAATCTAAAATGTTTTGTTGCTCATGTAGTGTATAAGGCTCAAAATACATGCATGTAGTAGCTTGATAGTGCTTGTTCTAGACACATGTGTGATAACAAGGCTTTATTCTCTACCTTTGATGACTGCAACGGTGGTGTAGTTATCTTTGGGAACGGAGCTACGACACCCATTCGAGGTAAAGGCTCCATCACCATTTTTAGATTTCCTACAATATCTAATATGCTTTATGTAGAGGGTCTTAAGTCTAACTTGTTGAGGATTAGTCAAATTTGTGATGCTGACTATGAAGTGAGTTTTGTCCAAAAGAGATGTACTCTTTATGACCCTTCAGGTGGTGTTGTTCTTGAAGGTGTTAGAACATCTGATAATTGTTATGGAGTTCTCCCAAACTTGAACTATGTGTGCAGTAGTGCTAAAATTGATATATCTGAACTTTGGCATCAAAGGCTCGATCATGTTAATTACAGAAGTCTATCTAAATTGGTCAAAAAGAAGATTGTCGATGGTCTACCTAAAATTGATCAAAGTGAAAATGTCATGTGCAAGCCATGTCAACAAGATAAACCATAAGCAAACCTTCAAAATCTTGACAAATAGACCTTTAGAGCTTCTCCATATGGATTTAATGGGACCATCTAGAGTGGAGAGCCTAGGAGGCAAACGGTATATTTTGGTTGTGGTAGATGACTTTTCCAGATATACCTGTATTGAACTGTTAAGAGAAAAATCTGAGATGGGTGATCTGATTAAGTCCTTATGTAAAAGACTCAAAATTGAACAAAATCTTTCCATTTCTAAGATTCGAAGTGATCATGGGAAAGAATTTGAAAACTTCTGTTTGGAAGAGGGGATTAAGCATGAGTTTTCCTCACCAATCACTCCACAGTAAAATGGAGTTGTTGAGAGAAAGAATAGAGCGCTTCAAGAAATGGCTTTGGCCATGCTTCACGGCAAGGATCTAGCAATGCATTTCTGGGGGGTGAAGCCATTAACATCGCTTGCCACATAGTAAATAGGGTATACCTGAGACTGAAAACAGACAAGACTCCCTATGAGATCTAGAGGGCAAGAAGCCTATTGTTAAATACTTTCGTGTGTTTGGTAATAAGTGTTACAATCAGAGGGATAGAGAAAATCTAGGCAAGTTTGATTCAAAAAGTGAGGATGGGGTTTTTCTAGGATATTCTAAGAACAGTAGAGTCTACCGAGTTTTACAACTTGCGTACTTAGAGTGTCATGGAATCTGTAAATATTGTTGTTGATGATGCCTTCACTAAGGAGAAGAGTGCTGAAAATGGGCTAGATGTAGAAGATCTAAGTGATGATCAAGGAGCCACTGCTGAAAATAAAGAGCAATCAATTCCAAAATCTCTACGCTCCTCTGAAGGTGTAAACATTTCTGATCATGGAGAACCATCTTCCAGGGTCAAATCTAATCATCCTAAGGTTAACATCATTGGGAATTTACATGAAGGTATGAGGTTACGAAAGAGAGTTCTAAATAACCTAACGTATACTAGATATGTATCCCAGATTGAACCTAAGAAAGTAGAGGAAGCCCTTAGAGATGAATGTTGGGTGAATGCCATGCATGAGGAGCTTAATCAATTTGTTCGAAATAATGTTTGGTATCTTGTTCCTAGGCCTGATGATTGTAATGTGATAGGTACTAAGTGGATTTTCAAGAACAAAATTGATGACCAAGGCACCATAACTAGAAATAAGGCTAGACTAGTTGTCCAGGGGTACACTCAGGTTGAAGGGGTATATTTTGATGAGAGTTTTGCCCCTGTTGCTTGTCTTAAGACCATTTACATTCTTCTTACGGTTGCTTGTACCTTAGGGTTTAAGTTATATCAAATGGATGTCAAGAGTCTAATCTTAAATGGAGTTGAACAGCCGAAAGGATTCATTGACCCTAAATTTCCTCATTATGTCTACAAACTCATTAAAGCACTGTATGGTTTGAAACAAGCTCCTAGAGTTTGGTATGACAGACTCACCACTTACCTAGTTGAGCATGGGTTTTTAAGAGGTGGTGCTGACAGAACCTTATTCATTAGACATATTGAAGAAACTATAACTGTAGCACAGATCTATGTCGATGACATCATCTTTGGTTCTCCCATTGACTCCCTTGCTCTTGAATTTGCTGAATGCATGAAACAAGAATTTGAAATGAGCATGGTTGGAGAGCTAAGTTACTTCCTTGCTTTTCAAGTGAAGCAAACTGATTGTGGGCTATTTATCTCTCAATTAAAATATGTCAAAGACCTTGTGAAGAGATTTGGCTTGGACAGTAAGAAGCACACAAGGACACCCATGAGCATAAGTGTTAAGTTAGGACATGACCCTACTATATATATATATATATATATATATATATATATTAGGACTGGTTATCACGTGTCATTTTAGCATTGTAGTTGTTCACTCGGACTTACAATTTGGGATCAAATATGCATTCAATACATAATTAGTTTCTAATTCCTATCACTTATATTGAGTCTGTGTAGAGTACTTAGTATATGTCACTTCATATTTTATCTGCACAACACACACTAGGACCGTGTGAGTAAGTCTTGACCGCATGTGTGAGACTTGGGATGACTATCATCTGTCGTTGAGTTGATATTGTGTTTGAATTGATCTTGGACTAGATGACCTAACTTTTGGTGTACCACCAAGTGATCCAAAAGAATATTATTTATTGTATTACATCTTATACCTATCTTCGGAGCCTAGAGCAATTAAGTATGAGGGGTTTCTCATAACCTGGTGCTGGGGGTGGGCGCGGGTCGGTTCAATTCGGTTCGATTCTAAAGAGAATCGAACCGAACCAAAATTTTCGAGTATCTAGTAAATGGAACCGTCGGGTCCAAATATAATTATGGAACCGTTCGGGTTCGGTTCGGCGGGTTCGGTTCGGTTCTGTTCTGTACGATAATTAAATTTTTTAACATTTATAACAACATTATATAAATACAACTAATGATACATTCAATGATTTTCGAATGTTAGAGACTAGTAAACTACCTTGTTCAAATGATCGCTATGGTCAAAGTTTCGATCGGCGGATGTCACAGTTTCGATTGGAGGTCACAGTGTCGACCAACGATTTATAGGTTTTGAAATATTAGCGAGGTTGGAAGAGTGAGTACGAGAGTCGAGACAACGTTATGCACTTTAGTGTAGGTATTTAGGGTTATTTAGTGGATTGGATCTTGTTGAGCTAAGAAATGAAACAATAAAATGGGTAACTGGGCCAAAAATTAAAAAATTAGAAATGAAACAAATTATTGGGCCAAAAATTTGGATTTAGAAACTGTTAATTTGTTAATTTGTTTAGAAAAAATTAAAATTAAAATAATTTGATTTACTTAATATAAAAAAATTAAAAAGATTCAGTTCTTATTCGGTTCTTCGGTTCTTGGTCTAGAACTAGAACCGAACCGTACCCGTCGATTCTCAACTCAGATACACGTTCGAATATTTAATTTGACAAGAACCGTCGGGTTTGGTTCGGTTCGGTTCGGTTCGGTTCGAGAGATTTGCCCAGCCCTACCTGGTGTCCCAAAGCCAAACAGTTTGGGAGTCACTAACCCAACACTCGTTATAGGGGTCTCCTTAGTAACTTAATGGAGATGGGATTGCACATAAGATTTAAAAATAATAATAATAATAAATAATTAAATTTTTTTTTGAAGGTCCTTGATGACAGGAGGAGAAAGAACAGTTTTACACCATATTTTAGTGAATTATAGTCCTAGTGGCATTGGATTTGACCTTCAAACATATGGATGTTGACTCATAAGTCGATGATTTGGTTGTCTCTTCTCACAAATTTAAGGTTTTGAGTCTTACTTGCATGGAATGACTGGCACGTTTCACATGGGGTCACATATACAATTTACTCCATCTGTACTTGGTTCCAGTGTGTGGAGAAACATTTTCTAATAATTGAGCATGCAATATGTTTGATCTATTGCGTTTTGATTGGACTTACTACATGTGTATATTTCCTATTAAATAAAAAAAATTTGGGGTCAAAACTCAAATTTCTGTAAATGGTGCTTATTTTGAAAGTTTCTAAAGTGGTGCTACATTTCAAAGTTCCAAACTTCGTGCTGGATTTTTCAATTTTCAAAACTTGGTGCTATTTTTGACAATTTACCTGTCGCTCGGTCGCTTGCTTGCCACTGATAGCTCGCTCGAGTGACAGAAGCAGATTGTCTATCGCTCGATGTTCACTCGAGTCTCGCTCGTGCGACAGTGAGCCTTTTTTTTTCTCGCGACTAGGTTAAACTTCATTTTTTTTTTAATTTCTTCCATTCCTTTCTCGAATTTTCCCTCACTAACAGCGTTTTTGGTGGTTTTGCTCCTCATTACCTACGTGTGGATTCTCATTCCGTCACCTTGGTGTAGGTTTTACTTCGTGTCAATCTCGGGTAAGAGCCTCTCATGCCCTAGTTTCAGTTCAATTTGGGGATTTTGAATTTTAAGTTTCGTTTTGCATCAATTACTTCATTCTTTGTGGATGTTGGAGTGTGGATTGTGACTTCCTTGCTTTAAGCTTGATTTTGCGTATTTGAACTTCATTTTTTTGTGCTCATTGACTGCTTTATTTATGCGCCGTTCATTGTGGTTATTGCTGCATGTGGTTGGGAGTTTTTCTAGATGCCGGGTCATTAGGTTAGTTGGGGATGCTCGTTGTGTTTTTGAATTGACTTGAATTGGAGCAAAACTTATATGCATTCTTCATGCCTATCATGTGTTCGATGTTTTGCTTCAACCACGTTATGCATGACTATGTGGTTTTGCTTGCATATGTAAGTGATGTTTTGGCCATTTTGGTGTTTTCATGTCATTGATATATTGTTTTCGTTCTTGGTCTCATGCCCTGCAGTGTGTCCCCCTTCATCCTGCGGTCGTTACTCCTTATGTCTAGGTCACGTCACCTACATTTATATATTGTCTTACGGCTGCTATGTCATGTGTTTAGTTGGTCTTATAAGCTTGCTACTGTTGCACTTCCTTTGCATCGTTCTACGTGCCTGTATATGTTTGAGCATTGGATCACGAACGTTTATGCATTCCCATTTCTTGGCAATCTATGGGTCTTGATGTGCATTCCACATATCCTTTTTCAGATGGCACCTAAGAGGGCTCGCAATATAGCTCTGCTAGCTAGTGGTTTAACATCGTTTAGTTGGTCAAAGTTTATTTCTTCTGCTGCACAGGAAGCGTTTGGGAGTCAGTTTTCACTGCGTCTTGTCTTAGTTGAGCGTGAGGTCACCCTATCTGACTTACCACCTGATTTAGCTACCATTTTCACCTCACGGGGTTGGGAATCTTTACTGATAGGTTTAAATTCTTCGCCTAGTCTCCTCGTTCAGGAGTTCTATGCGAACATTCATGACATTAGTGGGTCGTCCTTTAGGGTGTTCCTTCAGGGTCAGACACTTAGGATTTCACCAAATGTTATTTCCAGTTCCATACATGTTCCCCGAGTCATTTACCCCGTTTACCCATATCTCTCAACTGATTATATTCCGGTTGGCTCTCTTATTCGATCAACCCTATTTAATAGTCCAATGGGAGGTGGGCCTGAGGCGATCCACACTGGTTCACTCCCCACTGATCGACAGATTTTGTTGCGCATTGTGTGCACAAATCTGTAGTCGGTCTCTCACACTTCTTCCCTACCCATGGAGAAGGCGAGATTTCTCTATGCTCGTTACATGGGGATTCGATTAACCTACCCACTTTTATTTGCCAGAACATTCTGCATACTTTTCAATTTTCCGATCCTCGGATTGGTCTTCCCTATGCTTGCTTGATCCACCACTTGGTGACATCACTTGGAGCTTCATTTCTCGATGGGGGTGTCAGGGCGAGCTCTTCGTCCCATAAGGCATACTACCATCTCTCAGAGTAGGTCACATTCACCTCTTCTGCATCTGCTCTTGCTAAGCCAGCTGAGCTTGTGGACCTGACAGTGCTCGCTGATCCTTTAGATGATTTACTCGCTGATCTCTTCGCTATTCCTCCACCTCCTTCAGATGTTTCTCTGTCCACTTCCGATATTCCCTCTTTTTCCACTTCTATTCCACCACCCGCCTCGCCTACTCTGACTATTGCTCCTGTTGATCCCATTGTCGCGCTTATGGGTCAGATGTCGATTCTCATTGAGCAGCAAGCCTGCATGATGGCCGACATTACTCAATTACGAGCTGCTTCCGAGCGTTATACTACGGAGTTTGCTACATTGCGGGGGGCTTCTGCTCTTGTTCAGTACGGTATTCGGTGGATGCGCGAACACTGGGATTATGAGTCTGAGGCTGACGATTCTGAGGACGTGGATGACGAAGATGATGGTCATGCTTAGTTTCTTAGGGTTCCCCTTTCCATTTGTGACAAAAATGGGGAGTAACATTGGGAATTGTAATGATTGATACGGCAATTTTGCTATTTTTGCTAGATTAAATTTTGATATTTTTGCAATATTGATGTATGTTTTTGGTGATTCGACTTACATTGATATTGTATCTTAATCTAGCATATTGGTACAATATTATGGCTATTCATGACTGTTTGTCTTTATTATGATAACTTATATTACTATTTCTCGTGCTTTTACACTGGATATGTGAGTTGTGATTTTAAGAAACAAGTTGAAAGAAGACTAGGCAATAGTCAGTTGAGTCAGTGTGTTGGGTTGTCATTGTAGTTCATGCTATTGTAATTTGGTTTTGTCACAGAATGCCAAAAGGAGAGTTTGTTAGATTTTGTGTTGGCTATTATGTGAAAAAAGGGTAAAATTGTAAATGTTCAAAAGTTTGGGGTCAATTTGTCAATGTTTAAAGGTTAGAGGTCAATTTGTACATGTGTAAAAGATGAGGGACTAAGTTGCAATTTTGTCAAAAGTATTTTAGGGTTCGGACTATGAAGTAGGGCAAGATGTGTCGTTGAAGTTTCGCTAGTTGCTCACCAAGTGGTCGCTCAAGTGACAAAAACAGAAAGGTCATCGCTCGCTTCTCGCCCCCACTTCGCTCGAGCGAAACAGCATCGCTCGCTTTTTGCTCGAGCGACGGTGTTACCTAGAAAACCCTATTTTCCTTTTTTCGACATTTTGGCCCGACTCAAATGTCCCAATACACTTCATATAAATTAAATTGAGCCGGTTTTCATATGTCTCTCTTAAGGATTGAAATTAAAGAAAAACTCTTTACACTTGATTCATTCATTCAATCCCACATTTGATTCACGCAATCGCCTAAACCATCAAATCTACATTCATCAAACACCACAACACAACCTTCCAGTGCTTTTGTTGAGTCTTGGAGGTCAAGAAAGGAGATCGGTGTCCCGATCATTAGAGAACAGGCAGTTCTCTTGAATCCACAGGAGATAGATGAAATCAAGAGCTGGAAATTGATGGAGCACGCAATCCAGAAGGGCTAGGAGCTGGGAGTTGGTGCAAGATCATACATTCCAGGAAGGCTTTGAGGAAATTATAGTCAGGTGGTCAAAAAAACTAGTGTGGGTTGAGTGTGGCAGATTGTAAGTTGTATTTTCGTTTATAGTAGATTTCTACTAGCTTGGGCTCGGAGTTTTACCCACCTTGGGGTTTCTCTATCAACAAACAATAGCGTTATTTACTTTTCTACTATTAATTTATTAACGGTAATCAAACATAGGATAGTAAAGCATGTGAACTGATCTGGACATTTGTGACGTGTTGTAATTATTAATTGATTGAAAAAAGAAAATTTCGCATAAACACCTATTCACCCCTCCCTCTAGGTGTTGATTGGGTCGAACTACGATATTTCAATTTTGATAGGTCACTGTGATATACAATTGATAAGTGTAATCCGTATACTTATCTAGGCCTTTTAACCAAGACTTTCTATTATCATTTGGATTGTTTGAAAGTCTATCTATGTAATCTTGATTTATTCTTGTGATTATAGGGCGAAATTCCCAACTTGAATGACATTAGTGCAATTGGTAAGAAAAGAAGAAAAAGAATTCGAGATTTTAAAGTGAAGATCAAGAGCCAAGCATTAGAAAATGAGAAGGAAGAAGAAACCTAATTGCTTCACCATCAATTTTTATTGCATGCTAAGTCCCTTAACTTTATTATACTATGTGAGTCAGTCCTAACAAGTAGATGTATAGCCAAATGTTTGAATTGCATCTTCCTAATGGAGACATACTAGAATGATGTTATTCATAATCAGGACTGCAATTGCATCTTATGTTTTGTCTTAATTTTTTTTCTTCATTAAAAGCTTAATCCATCTTATTAAAGATAGGGGCGGATTCAGGGACAGGCAGGCCAGTGCTACTGCCCATCTGTCTGCCCAAAATCTCCTTTAAAAAATTTAGTGAATTTTTTTATGTGTAATTATTTTTTGCTATATTAGCCTGTGTTCATGCCGGAAACTGGATCCGCCAGTGATTAAAGATGCATCGTACGTAGCTATTTGATTAGTTGTAGAAATGGAAATCCGGCTGGCCTAAAATGCTTCTCCCTATCACCCACACCATCTCGCGAGGCAAGGCAAGGAAGGGACACAACAGAGATCTAAATATCCCCATATATTGCATCATTTCAGCTTTTACTTCTTTAAAATATACATACATATAATACACACAAATATTTAAACTTAAATAAAATAAGAATTAGTGGAAGGAATACTTTGTTCTCCCTAATAGTTATTTTCTTTTCTGGGACCATTGTCTGGCCGTAAATTTTTTTTTACTTCGCCATTAGCTAGCTTTCTTTTAGCTTTCAACTCAAGTTACATGCTCACATAATTTGAATTTTATTTCAATAAATTAAACAATAGATAGATTTTATACATACTTTTTTATTTAACATATTATAAACAACATATATATTATTCTCCAGACGTGTTGAAAAAGTGGAAAAGTTTGGCACCAAGGTTATATTTTACTTAACAGTGTTAGAAGGATAAAATAGTTAAAATCCATGATGTCATTACTAACCAATAGCAATGTTCTAAAAATCGTAAAGCGTGATTAGCCATGAAAGTCAAGTTTCAAGCTTTGCGAGCTTGGACGAGGTGTAAGCATAAAAAAATATTTTCTAAAATTTTTTAATAATTTTGAATATTATTTAATAATTAAATTAATACATAGCAAATATCTAAAATTATAAGGACCCATATTTAGTTAATAATTCCTACAATTAATCAATTATACAATTCTTAAGTTTTCAAAATGCAAAACTTAGATTATTTTTCATAGCTTTAACTTTCAATTAGACAGGTCCCACTTAATAAATTTATAAGACCTTTATACATACTTCCAAAGTTTCTAAGAAAATGATAAGTCTCAAAATTATGATGCATTTTCATTTTTGACTTTTGTCCAAATAAAGTTAGTTTAAATTTTGAAATTAAATTTTAAAAAAAATTTTAAAAAGAGGGAAAATTAATAAAGTATGACTAAACATGCCTAGACCGCTTAATTTCGCGCTTATTGCCAAAGTGTAGCGTTTTGCCCACGCCTCTTTCCTAAGTGCCGGCTAGGTACACTTTTTAAAACATTGCCCATTAGAGATATTTGTCATGGATCCCATCTTAATAACTGGTGAAACTCCTAGTGCTGGTCAATTAAACCCAAATATTATAACTTTTACATAATCCAATATGTGCTGAAATACTTGGAAGTCATCAGCAGTAAATTAGAAAGACGAAAGAAAAGGCAAGATTAAAAATAAAGAAAACCGGCTGCCCACAAAATAATAATATTTTTATATCACGCAACATCAATTTACTAACAATGTTTTTTACCCCCCACAAAAGAAGAGCTAGGAAGATGAATTAGTGCTTTGAGCTAAACCCTGAGAAAAGTGCAGACCACTAGAAGTAATCAAACTATAAATCAACTGATTCACTACCAACTATAGCCATTTGATGTATCAAATCTGCTTATCAGCTCTAAGATCAGCTTCTCACTTCTTACTTTCTTGAAGCTCTTTTTGGAGTTTAGCCATAGTTGACCTTGGTTTTTGCATGTATGGCATGGCAAAGAGATCCAGGCTCCACTTACATCCATTCATATGATTCATGCATACTAGGATAAACCATTATAAGTGCATGATCTTCTCTAGAGGTGGGGGAGATGGCTGCGAGCACTCTACGGTCAAATTAGTCAACTTGTATAGATATATATTTCGATGTGGGATGGACAAAAGACGTGTACCACAATAGCGTTCAGGCACCAAGAATTAAGAGAGAAAAAATGAGATAGCAATATTAATATGAATATATAAAATTGGATCTCCTTCGAATGACACTAGGTGTCTCTACAACAGAAGTAACTTTATATGGCATTCATTTACGGCTTGCATATAAAGTATACCATAAAAAGTTTTTACCGCATACATTAAAGCGTGTCGTAATAATTGAATTAGTTAAAGTATTTGCGGCATACATTTTGAGCATGCTGTATAGATTGATAAAGAAAATATTTATGATTTTTAAATTTTTTAGAAGAATAACTATTTATTGTTTGCTTTAATGTGTCGTAAAAAAAATTATAGTCAACATGTTGCACAGCTTAAAAATGTAAGATAAAAAAGGGTTTTATGCATTTGAAAGGGGGAAAATCTCGCTTGCAAGTTGCAACTCACTTCAAGAGTTGGAACTTGACTGTTACATAACCAAATGGGTGTGCATTGGTGTAGGCTTAGCCTAGGTCCTAAAAAAAATGGGATTAAGCAATATTTGAGTGGAGTAGACTATGGAAGCTGCTACAAACAAGGACAAAGATAAGACAAAATCATCAATTTCTCAGTCAGCTCGTACTAGTCTTTAGGTGAAAATGATTTTGTTGGGTATATTGACCCAAAAAGCCACAAACAACCGAAAAGATAATATAAATAGTGCAAGAAAAATCAAACACAAGGATTGTTCACCCAATTCAGTCAAACACGACCTAATTTAGGGGGTTTAGAGCTAAGCTCGTCACTATGCAAGAAACTTTCGAGAGAGAGAGTGTACAACCAGAGTGAGTAAACCAAATCAAACACTCGTATGGTCATTGATCCACAAGGATCTCGCAAAAACACAAACCCTAGCCTACAACGACTAGACTGATCTTTGCCAAGAACTCAGTACAGATTTATTAGCCACAAATCAGGCCTAAAACACTGCACTGCCCGTTCTACCATCATCAGATACACTATAATATCATTAGAAAATTCACTATCAATCAACAGATTGAAATAGAAGAAGAAACAATAGTAGTAAAGAGAGAAAAACTCAAGAGACTCAAAACCAAAAAGACTGAATGAATCCCCAAGAGTCTCGAAGCCTCCAAACCAATAATGTTGAGAGACTAAATCTCAGCCGTTACATAGGATCAACGATCCACAACAGGCCAAAAGAAGCACAACTCGTGTAACTAAGTATTAGCCAATGTAAGAGTGATAACTATGTAGATACTAGATGGGTACAAGTAGGATAAAAACGCATTTTCACTTATAAAAGTGTGGTTTGAGAAACACAACTTCACAAATTTAATATATGCATGCTCGTAAGATCAATTGGATTGAGTTTAAGTAGATATTTTAGTAATGTTGGTTTGCACTTCCATGTCCACGGCTCTTGTTCTTGAAATGAGACCTTGAGAAAGGATATGTTTTTTATTAACAAGACAAATTTTAATAATTTGTGGATGAAATACTGAAACTGGAAATTTGATTTGTGAGTCAGAGATAGCGATTCTTGCAAAGCAAGAATAACTGTTAGTTAAAAGGACCTATCGCAACATGAAGACATTGTGGTTCTTTGCAAATAATATGTACGACCTTGAATTGGTTAATCTTTGGTTATTGTGGTTTTATGCTGCACTTAATTTCATGTGTGTCTGGTAAATTGAGTTGTACTGGACGATATTATGGAGGAAAAATTAAGTTAAATGTTTTCCATCTTAGCGTCCTATCCAGTGAAGTGATGCCACAAAACATGGCCTAAAGAGCTATACAACCCATACCCATGATGGCAAGCCTTCTCTGAACTTTTGATCTAGTTATATGATGCTAACGGAAACTAGCAATATGGTCATTTGTGTTCTAGATCTTGGGTTTTTGCTCTGTGGATGTCAACCCCTTAGCTTGAGTGTAGGAAAATCGTAGCATACTTTGACATGAATTTCAGGTCAACAAACTTACTTGAAATGATGAATTTCAAGATTTTTGTGTTGTTGAATCACCTTGCTTTCAAATCCCCAAAATTTGTATTTTCTTGTACTCCAATTATCCAAATCCCGATCACAATGGAAGGGGATTATTGTCCACAATCTAAATGCCATTTCTTGTGAGATTTCATGCCAAAAATGTGATTCTAGAGACTTTCCAAATTTGAGGTGAATTTCCATACGAATTTTTTCACCATTTTTCTCACGTCTTGCATTTTCCCCTTTTTTCCATAACTTCTACATGGAAGTTTCAAGTGGTCACTTGGGAGTTATGGGTTTGAATTTTAAATTCAAACCTCTCCCTCTAACCCTTATATAATTCTGCGGGTCAGGTCACCCCACATGGGCGACCCATTATTCGTATTTTCCAACATCTCCCACTCGCACATGATGGGGTTGATCTGAACCACAAGTGACAATAAATATCATACCTTAGGTCATTCTCAAGATCTATCTCACAAAGATTCATACGACAAATAGATCATGCGACCAATGAGTAATATTAGAGCTCACGGTACTGTAAACCTGTTAGGAATATATAGTAGCTCTACTAGAGGAGGAACATCACATCTCGCTATGCTCCAAACTCATTTTCCAACATTAATTCAAGTATTTTCAATCCCTCGAGTATTTGTGGAACATACTTGAACTCCGCATCATATCATTGTATTCACAATTGCATTCTATACCCCAAATGGTTAAACACAATTGTCCGGCCAGTGAATACAAACATAAATGTTGGTCAAAATAGTTTTCCTTTCCTACTTGAATCTTTCGATTTTAAATCAGCTGCTTTCCTAGACATGCCCCCATCAAACCGAATCAATCATAGTCACTGGCAACATGCTAAAGTAGCAATACTAAAATAAAGCCTCAAGAAATAGTCAAAAGTCATAAGGGTATATATGAAGTTACATAAACCTCAGGGTCTCACACAATGAGGAAGCAGGGATCCATTCACTCATTTACCCAATAATGGTCATAAAAGCACATGTGCTATGAAACACGTGCTACAATATTTTCTCCCTTTCTTAGGGCGTATTTTATATTCTTTGTAAACAAATAACATCGTACAGATCATAGTTCAAGTATTCCTCGATACCTAACTTGAGTTCTCCTTATGTTTATTCCTCCAGGCATTCTCAAATCGAGAACTCGATCTGGCTACTAAACAGGTTTAATGGATAGCGAAATTCATTTCGATTACTTGTTGTAATATCATCTTGATACCTTATCAAAGTGACTGGATCATGTAAACAAAATGATCACTATCAAGGCGACTGGATCATGTACATAACATGATCACTGTGTCTCATCTCAGCACATCTTAAAACGTCTGAGGCAATTGCTTGCGTGGGTAAGCCAACCTCAACCCGTTCAACATACTTTATATGTGTATACAAATCATTTATCTTGTAATCCCAATATTAGATTACACATGAATTCAAAATCATTCATTTATGGGCACCCACTCAATTAAGAGTTTGTCTAATACACCAAGTATCATATTTTACGAAATTCTAGAGATTTCATATTATCAACAAATATATCTCTAGACATCTTCAGAGTATGATGATTACATATCATCATTTAAGTAGATATATCGTAAAAACACTTTATTTGCAAATGTCTCTCACATAATTACCATTAAGTATTTGGTTCTATTTTGATACTTGAGATCTTATATAAGATAGTTGCGTAACTATCATGGATCTCATATTCTCAACTAGTATCATTAGATGCTCAATACATCCATACCAAACAATTTCTTTAGCTGCCAAGATATACATAACAACATATGCTTCTTGTTACTCAATATAGTAAAAACGCACAAGTCAAATAACTAATTGTGCTCGACTAACTCTCATTCTTAGTCAATAATTGTATATATATATTCCAATCATAATTATTCCTTTGACAACGAAATAAAATAACTGACTGCAACACCCTTCAGGTATCACAATACATTTTCTAAAGATAATATTGATACCTACTGATTAGATCCGTGGCATGATCATTGTTAGGAAAAGTATATATCATAGTATACTTCTATCTCTTAACTCTTAATCGTACTAGATATGATTCTCTAGATATTTCTTTGTGTACTTATGAAATCTTTGGACATTTATGAAAACTTATATGGTCACAGTTGCAATTTCACATGAGCATTTATAGTATAAAATTCTTATGATAAAGCAAGAACATACGAAAAATATTCTTAGCACAAATCATACAATTTGCTAAACCCATGTCTTTTGTCTCAAAAAAAATGACGACAATCATTTCAAATTGGTCTCTATACACTCCTTATCATGCTTAGCCAATCCAATGCCATCAATATCAATATTAGAATTACAACCTACCATCTAAACTTTTATACAAATACAGTAATTTTCGTCCATACAACGAAATTCTTGTACGAGATTCAACCCTGTTAAAAACTCAAGTACGACTGTCGAGATGACTATATTTGGCCATGCTTGTAACTGTACAGTTACCACTATACAAAAAAAGGCTTTAACATGTAATCTAAAAGTCGATT
>NW_019238494.1:172796-185858 GCF_002742605.1 Olea europaea var. sylvestris | reverse complement strand
CCTTTGATTTTCTAGCATTCCTTCTAAGGATGTTATAAATGTGTACAGATCTAGCCATATTTGATCAAGCACAGAAAATTGAAAACAAGTCACAATGGATCACATAACCTAATTAAGACCCACACAACTCATGAACGTATA
This sequence comes from Olea europaea var. sylvestris, assembly GCF_002742605.1. Classification (NCBI taxonomy): domain Eukaryota; kingdom Viridiplantae; phylum Streptophyta; class Magnoliopsida; order Lamiales; family Oleaceae; genus Olea; species Olea europaea. The sequence goes on along the minus strand of NW_019238494.1, from coordinate 185,717 downwards.
TATAATGCGGTATTTTAAATACCTTCGGAGTATTTTTCATTTAAAATGGAATACTTCAAAAAAAACCCCCCACTAGGCAAATACCACCTAACAAATATTCTCGATTTTCATAAAAAATTTCAGAATTTAATCGAGTCCAACAAATATTTTTGATTATCTAAAAATTAATTGCACATAAAAATCAAGAATATTTGAGGGATCAATTTGCAATTTTCTAAATTCATTTGAAAAAGTCAAACAGCAATTTTATTTGACATTCCAACTTTTTAACGTTTTTTTAATATAAAAAAGGGGCATTGAACACCCACTACAAGCCCATTCGCGGCGCCTATTCAATGAAAAAAATTCCTTAATTCGTTCCTTTAATCAATTTTAACGTTCTGAGTTGATCTGTGTGGTCAGATTATATAATATCAACTTTTTTTAAGACTATGCTCTGGACTCAAATAGATCCAACTGAGGCTAAAAAATGGGGAAAAAGTATTGTTCATCTTTAAAAAAAACAAACATAACTTTCATATTTTTTATCAATATTTCGGGAGGCCATAACTTCTTCATTCCAAGGCCAAAATTTATGTTCTTTATATTGTTGGAAAGGTCTCGAGAAGATCCATCCAAAAATATCAAATGGGAATCATGAAACACAATGTGGAAGAAGCTATCATCTGATGAAGTTTCTAATTTTACAAATTTTCACTAAAAAAAACATATTTTCATCTAAATTTTGGGAAGGCATAACTTTCTCGTCTCAAGTCCAAAATTAATGATCTTTATATCGTTAGAAAGGTCTCAAGAAGATCTATCCAACCATACCAAATGGACAGCATTAAACTTAATGTGTAAAAAGTTATCATGTGATAAATTTCAGGGTTTTACCAAGTTTCACGCTTAAAATTCAGATTATCATCCAAATTTCAGAAACTCATAATTTCTTCGTTTTAAGTCCAAAATTTGAGTTCTTTATATGGTTGGAAAGCTTATGAGAAGACCTTTCTAACCATACTAATCTTACTTCATGAAGATGAACGAAAAAATGGCAGTAAATTATCAAATGATGCCACTAATACCACATAAGGTTTCAAAATTTTGCATACAAGATTCATAACCCAATTCTATCATGTAATGGCATAATTAAGCATGAATTACAGTAAGGAATTCAACCTTATGGCTCTGATACCAATGTAGGAAAATCGTAACATGCTTTGACATGAATTTCGTGTCAACAAACTTACTTGAAATGATGAATTTCAAGATCTTTGTGTGGTTGAATCACATTGCTTTCAAATCTCCAAAATTTGTATTTTCTTGTACTCCAATTATCTAAATCCCAATCACAATGGAAACGGATTATTGTCCACAATCTAAGTGCCATTTCTTGTGAGATTTCATGCCAAAAATATGATTTTAGGGACTTTCCAATTTTGAGGTGAATTTCCATACGAATTTTTTCACCATTTTTTTCATGTCTTGCATTTTCCCCCTCTTTTCCATAACTTCTACATGGAAGTTTCAAGTGGTTACTTGGGAGTTATAGGTTTGAATTCTAAATTCAAACCTCTCCCTCCAACCCTTATAAAATCCTGCGGGTCGGGTCACCCCACATGGGCAACCCATTATCCATATTTTCCAGCATTGAGGAATATTGCTGATCCTAACTAACACGACCCGTCCCGACTCAACCTAATTGACTCGACACGTGTCGTGCGCCGGTAGTAGATGCCAGCTAAATGCCGGACCCACCACCAAGGCAAACTTGACCTATTTTGACTGTGCTAATTTCTACGAAAATTTTGACAGAGTTTCCCCTGTAACATGGACATAACCAACCTGAAAAATCATCAAAATCTCAAATAGACATTTAAACCAAAAGTTTTGGAAACCACCACTTCCTCTAATACCACCACAACTACTACAAAATATAACAAAATTCGACTGAGTACTTCTACAACATCATCCTGTCAACATGCAAGTATTACATCACTTAAAAACCCTTCTAAGAATATGCTTATCACCCAAAATTAGACAATTACTTAATAAACATAAGTTCCCCAACTATTCATTACATACTTATGAAATGGTCTCTTTTGCTTCAGCAGGCTTTCCCAAATATCTCAAAATCGACCTTCTTCTGATAGGAAAACATGGTAAAAAGATATGAGTTTACAACTCGGTGAGTGGATAGTTGAAAATAAATAAACTTTTCCATTTATGCTATTTTCTGAAAATTCTTGCACCATTTAACGTTAAGAACTTCTGAAAAATATTAATACTTTTAAAAACTAAACATGATCATATCATAATTTATTGGACATAATTCTAGAAAGGCAACTGTATAACATAATGACTATAAATACTCTGATATCCATGAAAAATTATGAAATATTGCTGCCTTAATACTATAAGCTGAAAGCTCAATTCTGAAAACTGAATTAACTGAATTCCATAATCTGAAATCTAATAATAGAATAAATACTGAAAAATCACACCAAAAAGAGTANTCACGGCTAGCATTGATGTACAGAAGTGAATCCCAACATTATGAAAATTTTTATCAATAAACTCACATTGAGTATAACATTTTTAAAAAAATAAGCTTTATCTATCAAAAACTCATTAGTCTTCCACTTAACTTTCAAGAACCTGAATGTTCTCAGTAAACAAAATGTTTGAATAGAACTTTCACCATATCCCAGATTGGGTTGAAATTTTATACTCCATATTTATACTTCCATCACTTTTTCAAAATTCCTCTTCTGATTTTCTGAACTAGCGCTTAGATCCAACTTGGAACCAAGAATCATTAAATTAGATAGTTCACTCGGATAGATAGCTCTCATCAGAACCAAAAATCATTGATATTAAATGGTTCTTAACTCCCACTTGAATGAGAAGTTTGAATATTCACTTATATATTCAAAACCGGTTCATCAATACATACAATATCAATTTCAACTATGTACTCCAATCTTTTTCTCCCTTATTGGAAAAAATGTCAAATGTCATATCTTATGACAAATTTCACTTAAGCACCTTTTTGGACTACATGTATATCATTGAGACACAATGACACATCTTGTTCTTAACAGACTCATGTTGCCATACTCATTGTCGAGAACATATATAGTCAATTAAGAGTCTATGATAACCCACATTAGATTATTTAAGTGTCCAAACTTATATATTATGAAGTTACCAACATTGAGAGAGCTCCATTAACTGATACGTTGTAGTTAGGCAACGTTCTTTTCAAAAGTAAATACGTAAGTTGGCTTGTATATCTCAAACCTCATCACATTCAGAAATATTTCGTTCCTTCAGTTAAATACACCATATAATTATTGGTGATTAAGGAATAGTCTATCAAATAAGAGTCTCTTTCATTGCATAGATCATTGATATCTCGCGATAGATAGTCATGACATCAGATAATTCTCAAAGTCTTCACTTCCACAATCTGATTTTCTACTTGACTTCAGAAAAATCTAAACCAGTACAATATCTTCAATTTAAGAAAATCAGAGGCATATCTAAAAGGCATGAATCCATCTATAAATGTTATGAAAAGTAAAGTTCCATCTCTATCTCTTTTAATCACAGTCCGCAAAGAAATTTGGATGGATTTATTCTACGAAAATTTAGCTCTTACAGTTTTGAATGATTTTCTCACTCAAAACCTCAAACAATTACACAAATATCCAGAACCATAATAAACACCACCACTATGAGTACAAATAGAAATACCATGCATAAGTTCAAGTAAGAGACCACTCTTAGAAGAACAATAACTGAGATCAAATTTAGTGGAATCTTTGATATTATCTTAATATTAAATAGGAAGTCAGTTTCTCCACTTTGCAATACTAAATTCTAGTATCAGTCATATAAATATCCACTCCATCTTTATTATTTGTATATATCTACTTTGTATCAAGTCAAAGACTCGACAATAGAATAATATACCTTTTGATCTCATATAAAGTGGGTTTCTAACCTTTGAATCCACTATCCACACAAGATAAGATCCAATATGTATAGTGTTGACACGTAAACAACACTAAGAAGAATATATTCAAGTGCAATATCTTTTAACTTAACCACTTTCGAGCTAAGAGATTCAAATCGTATAGTTGAAGCACTTGAACCTTTATAACATTGATCCTTTACCAAAACCACTTTCATTCACTTACTATCTGATAGTTCGTCTTGGTCCCTTTACCAGTCTCCCACATCTATCCCGCATTTGTTTTAGCTCATTCAATGCTTAAGATTCAAAATCTTATGCAAGCTAGAACATTGCTACACAAGCATGTCCTCGAGACTTAGCAACATCAAGTCGCATATCTTTTAACTCACATAGCGGGTAGTATCAGTAGAAAAAAATTGACACTTCAATTTGTAAGTCACAATGACTTTCAAAATTTCATATATTAAGAAGAGACTAATTTGAACTTACTACTCATCTAAAATTAATGTGACCAATGAAAATATTAACATTATGCTAACAACCAAGTCACATTTGAGAAAAAAAGATCATTTATAACATAACTTAACAATTTAAATGCTCGAGTACTAAAATTCACATTTTCCCGTACTCGATTAAGTTCAATTTTGATCTTTATTCTCTAGAGTAGTATGATCTACATAAGGTCTTCTATTACGTGGTTGATGCTCTCTAAAGCAACATGTCCTTCTAGTACATTTAAAATCTTATCATGCCAAATGTTATCGCATTTAGTTTATCACCTTTATTAGGGTTAACTTCTATAGATTTTGATGATATGATCTATCAGATTTTTAGAGACATGTTATTCTTAATCAATGCCCATTTATGCATATATTTAATTTTTCATTAACGCAAATTAACATCTACGATAGTTCAACGTTAGGCACAGAGTCGAAAGTTTACTATGTTCCCAATCATCGTTCGCAAATCTATCGTTTCAATATCATAAACTTAATTTAATAATGCAAAATTCCATGGGTTCTAAGTGAGAATTACATTAATTTTTCCAACTTCAGAACTCCCACTCAGTTGATGAATCAAATAGTTCTTGGTGAGATTTTCTCTAAATCTTCCAATCACTGAACTTCACTCAACTGACAATCAATAGGTCTAATTAAGAATCTCACTAATTCTACTGACCTTAGCATTTATAACAATACAAGATGTATTCAATTAGATAATTTCATAATATGCAATAAAAACATAAATATGCACATTTATCCAATCATGACATGCATTATGATATAACAAATTAATTCTTTTAGAAGATAACTTCAACTATAATTCAAAAATAAAACTAACATCATTTAAGTTTTATTTTACAAATTCTCAATCCCATCTAAATCTCGGTCGCAACACAGTCCTAATAAATGGGAAGCGACATTAGAATTATTATATTCTGCTTGTCATCAAAAACTTATATCCCAAAATATTTACGTGTTCCACAATAGGTCATATTCCAGATCCATCCATTTACATCGATAAGCATGGAACATTTCAACAAGTTTCATAGCCTTTGATTTTCTAGCATTCCTTCTAAGGATGTTATAAATGTGTACAGATCTAGCCATATTTGATCAAGCACAGAAAATTGAAAACAAGTCACAATGGATCACATAACCTAATTAAGACCCACACAACTCATGAACGTATATATAATGCGGTATTTTAAATACCTTCGGAGTATTTTTCATTTAAAATGAAACATTTCACAAAAAAGTTTGATATTCCAACTTTTAACCCCTTTTTTTAATAAAAAAAGGGGCACTGAACACCCACTACACGTCAATCCACGACGCTTATTCAATGAAAAAAAAATTCGTTAATTCGTCCCTATAATCAATTTTAACGTTCTGAGTTCATCTGTGTGGTCAGATTTCATAATATCAACTTTTAAGATTGTGTTCTGGACCCAAACATATCCGATCGAGACTAAAAAATGGGAAAAAAGTATTGTTCATCTTTAAAAAAAACAAACATAACTTTCATATTTTTTATCAATATTTCGGGAGGCCATAACTTCTTCATTCCAAGGCCAAAATTTATGTTCTTTATATTGTTGGAAAGGTCTCGAGAAGATCCATCCAAAAATATCAAATGGGAATCATGAAACACAATGTGGAAGAAGCTATCATCTGATGAAGTTTCTAATTTTACAAATTTTCACTAAAAAAAACATATTTTCATCTAAATTTTGGGAAGGCATAACTTTCTCGTCTCAAGTCCAAAATTAATGATCTTTATATCGTTAGAAAGGTCTCAAGAAGATCTATCCAACCATACCAAATGGACAGCATTAAAATTAATGTGTAAAAAGTTATCATGTGATAAATTTCAGGGTTTTACCAAGTTTCACGCTTAAAATTCAGATTATCATCCAAATTTCAGAAACTCATAATTTCTTCGTTTTAAGTCCAAAATTTGAGTTCTTTATATGGTTGGAAAGCTTATGAGAAGACCTTTCTAACCATACTAATCTTACTTCATGAAGATGAACGAAAAAATGGCAGTAAATTATCAAATGATGCCACTAATACCACATAAGGTTTCAAAATTTTGCATACAAGATTCATAACCCAATTCTATCATGTAATGGCATAATTAAGCATGAATTACAGTAAGGAATTCAACCTTATGGCTCTGATACCAATGTAGGAAAATCGTAACATGCTTTGACATGAATTTCGTGTCAACAAACTTACTTGAAATGATGAATTTCAAGATCTTTGTGTGGTTGAATCACATTGCTTTCAAATCTCCAAAATTTGTATTTTCTTGTACTCCAATTATCTAAATCCCAATCACAATGGAAACGGATTATTGTCCACAATCTAAGTGCCATTTCTTGTGAGATTTCATGCCAAAAATATGATTTTAGGGACTTTCCAATTTTGAGGTGAATTTCCATACGAATTTTTTCACCATTTTTTTAATGTCTTGCATTTTCCCCCTCTTTTCCATAACTTCTACATGGAAGTTTCAAGTGGTTACGTGAAATGGGATTACTTTACCGTTCCCTCTACAATATCATCCCATTCCCCTTTTTAATAGAAGTTAGATAATGCCCCAATCTTTCAAAATACTAACTATTCAAAATAAAATACCGACGAATCGATATTTACTTGTTTTACAATCAACAATCCTCAAATGTACTAAAGATACCAAGTATGCAGTGAGTCAAAGATAATATTTCCTGACATAAGCTACATGTAACCCAAAAGAAACATGTACTATATAATTTGATAAAGAATGTGATACACTAATAACATATGGCTCAATTCAGTGGATCAATAGGCTCCAAATCTACTATTCGATAAAGAAAAATGTGAAAAGATATATGAGCTTATAGTTCAGTGATTGGATAATTTGCTAATAAGTATACCTTTTCCGTTTATGCATATTTTCTAACAATTCATTCTCTATTAAAACTTGAGAAATTCTGAAAAATAGTAACACTTTTAAAAACTAAACATGATCATATCATAATTTCTTGGACATAATTCTAGAAAGGCAACTGTATAACATAATGACTATAAATACTCTGATATCCATGAAAAATTATGAAATATTGCTGCCTTAATACTATAAGCTGAAAGCTCAATTCTGAAAACTGAATTAACTGAATTCCATAATCTGAAATCTAATAATAGAATAAATACTGAAAAATCACACCAAAAAGAGTACCCAATGAATAGCCTTACTCATGTACAGAGTAATCTCGATGTACAAGAGCTGATAATCTGGTCATACGTACGCAGAGCTGCCCCAAAGGCTAATCACCCTAGTACACGGCCCAAAGCCTATGTGTGTACGAGAGTGGGTCCCAAAGACCTCTGATAATCTGGTCATACACTATGGAAACACATTCACAATAGTGCAGAGCGGGTAAAATCACTGTAACTAGTCATACACTGTGGAAACACATTCACATCAGTGCAGACTGGAATAAAATCACCTAGGTACTTTCTGATGGTTTTAAAATAACTTTAGCTATACTGAAACATTTATATTCATATAACATGCTAGTCAAATGATTTAATTAAACTGAATTTAATTTTAAAGCAATTGTTAATAAAATCCAATTTATTCTAAAAATCATGCTATGAAGTCAACTTTATACAATAAATAACTTTAAAATTTAATGAAGACTTATTTCTGAAAAATAAGTTTTATCCACTCACAAGGTATGAGCTACAAGCTAGATAGGCTGATAGACGTTTCCAATCGCCTCGTTACCTCTTGAAATACGATAATGATAATCAATTTATCCACTATCAAATCGAGAAACCTTAATATCTAATAATAGAACTTAATTTAAATGCTCTTGGTACTTAAATAAATTCTCAAATTTTCCTTTATTAATTGGAGCTAATCACACCTTATAATCCCTTGGTTAATCACTAATTTATCAACATAACCATCATTTCAAATTTAAAACTAATTTTACTCTCCAATCTAATGAAACTAGTAACCACAATTCCACCCACATAATATACATTTGTTTCATAAAATCAATTCCCAAGTGAAATATTTCATTTACATAATTACTTCACAATTAATTAATTAAAATCCCCAAAATCGAATTTTAGGGTTTTCCCAAAAAATTTGACATCTCCATACCTTGCTGAAAATTTGAAATGAATAAATCCCCACACTTGAGCTCCAATTCGTGCAAATATCCCTAAAATTCGACATATTATTCAACAAGTTAAAACCCTAAAATTTTTAACATAATTCATACTTTATCACCTAAAACAAATGAAAAATTTCGACCCAACTTGAAGATATCAACCTTACCTCCTTTCCTCTTCTTTTTCCCTTATTCTTTTCCTGTTTCTTTTCCTTTTTCCCTTCTTCTTTCCTCTTTTTCTCCTTCTTTCTCGGTCTCTGCTTCTTCCCGTATGTTTACTCTGTGTGTGTGTGTGAAATAGGGTGAAAATTGGGTCAAAGGTTTGAATACGTAGTCCAAAACCCAAAATTTGCACAATAAATCCCTTAACTTCACTTTTTAGTAACATTTAATCCTTTAACTTTTAAAAGTATATATATAAATTCCAAACTTTTAAATATATCCAATTCAACCTTTATATTTTGCCAATTGCAAAACAACCCAAATAAAATATTTAATTTCATTTTTGTCCTTGATTGACTTTGACCTTGACTAGTCAATATTTGAATTTTTGACTATAAAAATTGGATTGTAACACTAACCGTTCATTACAGTCAAGTAAAGGCACAGTCTCAGCACTAGAAACGCTTTCTTTCACTGCATATGCCCTATCTGTAAGCTACGAAGAAGATTCAGAAACTTCTGGTAATAACAAAAGTCAGTCAGAAGTGTTCCTGGAAAATCAGTTAGCAACGCCAGTAAATGAATGTGTTAAACAGGGAACTAAAAGTGTCACAGGGATTGCAATACGCAAGCTAAGTAGAAGACTGCTTCTTGCTGAACAAAGAATTACCACTTAATGGAAATCATATTTGGAAATTAATATAATATAGTCGACTGAAATTCAGATTTGCATTTACTGAAGGACACCAACCACAAATTACCTTCAAGAACTTCAGCAGATACGAAGACATATTGTGGGACTAAGATGATATCAGCTGGAAGCTCAGAACTATTCCTATGCATAGCATAACTTCTAATGCCATTAAAACTTGCCTGCATGAATATAAGGAAAACGGATTTTAAAAAAGAAAATGTGGGGTTATTTGAGGTACTTAACTTATATTTGGGACAAAGCTTCCTTTTTTCTGTTTCATTTTTTTTTTTTTTTTGCCTGCTAATGTCTTCACTCCTAATTAGAGTTTTGAATTTTTTTCACATTACATTAATTTTACAATCGAATAAGTCGTATCACTTTGTTAATTTTCAGATTTAAATGTATCATTCGTTTGATGGATGTATTCTCAAAACAGGTTGCAATAGTTCAAGAAATTTTCTTTTGAACAAATAAAATGATCTAATTTAATTTTGCTTATTGCATTTTCAAGCATATATTGCTATTAATATTTGATGTGAGACAAAATATAATTATATTTTTCTATTGAACAGTTATACTCGTGTGTTTTTACAAGATAATATTGGTACATGATTTGGAATCATTGGGGGTGATTATTGTTGTTCATATTTTTAGTCCAAAAAATAATGATATTGAATATTTACATTTGACAATTAAGGAATTGAATGTTATGTGTACATTACAATTGTGTTGTTGAAAATGATATATTATATTCAATAAATGCTATTAATATTAAAAAATTATGATTGAAAAGAGAATGCTATTGAAGATGTAACTACGACGATTAAAGAATGTTATTAAAGTCAAAATTATAATGAAAAAATGCTGTCAAATTAAAAAAGATTACACAAAAAGAATGCTATAAATACTAAAACCATCGTGATGACAAAATGCTATTAAAACCTTTTTTTATAACACTTCATAATAGCATTAATAAAATGTTATATTAGAGGTAAGACTTTTAATAACACCAACTACGATAACATTTTGAAAAATGCTGTAGAACATAATAAATAACAATTTTCGTGAGCTATAGATGACTTGATATTTCGTAGTGTGACTTTTTTCTTTGAAGTTTGACATTGTTGAAGGCAAATCTTTTGCACAAATTTTATTCTTTTAAGTTGTTAGATGGCGCACAATCTCGTTTGTTATTTTCCCAATTTGTTTATCTTTCTAATTGAAGAGTAAAACAAGAATTGTGTGTTTTTTTTTGCTTGAAAACTTCTCTTAACATTTCTAATATCTTGAATTATGGATCCTATAGAACTATCAATAATAGTTTGTGTAATTAGCTTTATTGGCAATTCATTTATATACTAATGTTAAGGGATTCTTTTGATTGAAATAGAGTGGAAGACTATTCCACTCTATTTCAAGAGAGCTGTGTATGCAAAGCTGAAGAAAGTAGAGGCCTAAACAAATACGCAAACTTTTTCTTAAAGTTGAAGAAGAATCATTGAGCTGCTGAGGAAACCTACTTGGAAGCCTAATCATAGACGGCATTCCTTCAGTGCTAAGTTAAGAGCTACTAAGTAGTTCTGAAAAGTAGTCATCCTTTGACCTAGGCTTGGCATGTAAAGAGTAGAGCACAAGTTGACTATATGGAGGTTAAATCAAATCAATCATAGAAGATCTTGTATGGAGGATTTTCTTGGGAAGGAGCTTTTAAGTGCCTGAAGCCTATTTGCTTCAGATTGGTGCTACAGCAAGACGCATCGCCTCACTTCATTCATGGACATTCGATGGAGTGTATCACTTAAACTACTTAAGGGGCTCGAATATGTCAGGTACGATAGTGAACATAGTCTTGAGTTAGCTTATTACGTGATTGCCGCGTGGTCATTTCTTAGAGCCTTATTAAATGAGATATAACAGCTTCCTCATATGGATTTCTTGGAATGCTTGTAATACTCGTTAAAGCTCAGCGATGGTATCTCCAAGTCACGCATCAACTTCCTAGCAAACTATTGGGCTCAATTCCAATTGAACCAGCTAGTAATATGCTCCATACAGTGCTATAGTAGCCACCAGTTCTGTCTTCATCTTCTTGGTTAAGTGTTGGGATTGTTTAAGTTCTAACTTTAGAGCACTTATCTGATATTCCTCATAACCTTTTGTCTTGAAACCCTAGCCAAACCTCCCATATTTACATTTTTCCCAACATTGCACAAGATTTATTGAAATCCATTCTCAAAAAACAAGGAAAAGGAGTTCGGGAAAAGAACGAAAGAAAAAAATGAAAATTTTGGTAGCATTCTAACAAGAAGATGAAGATAGTTTATGATGGTGAAAACAAAGAGCACGAGTGCTGAAGAACCAATTTGTTGGTTTCAAAGGAGAATCCCTAATCAAGTACTCATTTATTTCATCACATAATAAATCAATTTTAACCATCTTTGAGAAACTTCATAACATTTGGCCTCTTATTTTTTAGGAACAGACGATTATCATGATCTAAATTAAAGTCTTTGCCGAACATAACATCTCGAGTTAACACTAGAAAAATAAAGCAGAACGTTATCTAAATTAACTCAATTATGCTTTTTTGAAGAGCTCGTTACGATAATAGTAAAAAAAATTTTTGGGAGAGAATAAGAGAAACGTTTCTTTATTGCTTATGAATGAATAATACATTAGTGTAGAAGCTCTATATATATATTGCTAACTTTCCTAACTCTAGTCAATCACATAAGGAATGGAATAAACAGTAATATGACAAAGATAATTACAAATCATTACAGATGGAAGTTTCATTCTATGCCAATATATTTTGGAGATTTGTGTCCTTTAATACTCCTCCTCAAGTTGAAGCATGTATGTCAAGAATGCCCAACTTTTGAGTAAGGGTGTAAAAAGGAATTTTGCCCAATGGTTTAGTGAACAAATCCACAACTTGGTTTTCACTTGATATATACATGTTGTTTTAATTTCTCCTTTGTCAATTTGTTCCCAAACAATGTGGCAATCGATCTCAATGTGCTTCATTCTTTCATGAAAAACTAAGTTAGTGATAATGTGTATGGCTACTTGGTTATCACAGAATAAAGTAGTAGGTTGAGCATCATTAATGCGAAAATCACGCAATAATTGTCTTAACCCAGTTAACTCGCAAGTGATAGATACCATTGATCTGTCTTATGCCTCAACTAAAGATTTGGATATTGTAGTCTACTTCTTGCACTTCTAGGAAATAAGTAATTTCCAAAGGAAAATGCAATATCCTATTACTGATCGACGTGTAGTAATATCCCCGGCCTAATCTGTGTCACAAAATCCAATCATATTCAAATTATTTTCTGAGGAAAAGAATAGTCCTTGTCCTGGGGACCCGAGGGCATCAAGATGGGGTCTTTTAGGCTCTTGCATGAATTGGCTAAGAAAAACAAATTT